>NW_008708400.1:5593759-5837663 GCF_000327385.1 Lottia gigantea
TTGATCAGTCACTCATTCGAATTCTGCTTGTAATTCTCTTCTTATTTATCTAATTATGAATTAATTATTGACATGTGAGACAAACTGGTATTTGTCCAAGTCATTAGAACACCTCTACTTTCTATTCATATAAAGTATTAGCATTTTCATTTTCATAAAGTTGCTGTATTAAATAATATAAGTTGGTAAAAGTCTTGGAATAGATTCAAGCATTTAAACATAATATTTGCCAGTCATGTTTGAGTATTGTTGAGAAATTGATGGCTACATATATGAAGTAATTAACAACTCTCAGCATGCCACACAGTCTTGGAATCAATTCAAATATCTTTACATATTAAAAGCAATAGGGTTTAAGATTTAATAATAGTTACCAGACATTTTTGGGAAATGAAATGATGTTTATTTGAAATTAAGCAATTAGCCAATGCCATTATGCCACACAGTTTCAACTTTGAATAATATATGTTATTTACATCTTGGAATCAATTCAAATATTTATAATATAAAAAGTGATAGGCATTTGACTTGATATTTACCAGTCATGTTTGAAAATGATGCAAAATGATTCTTAATCACTTCTATATGTTAAGGAATCAATTTGAAAATTATGTTGATCTCTATTTTAACAGTGAAAACATTTTATTATTGAAAATATTATAAAAAAGCAAGAGGGTTCTTTATTTAATCATTTTGCCAGTCATTTAGATATATAATACAAATATTTCTTTTGACTAGCTATGTTTATCCCGTTGGTTCTTTTGGATTATTTTTTAGTTGTAAAAAGTTTAATTTTTGTAGGCTGTCCCTTAACTTATCAGCCAGTCATTTTCTTTAATAAGCTGTGTTTTTCTCTTACAGGCTAAACTAACAAAGAAATATAAAGTTGGAGGTATACCACGATTTGTTTTAATTGATGGTG
The DNA here is from genome assembly GCF_000327385.1 of Lottia gigantea. Classification (NCBI taxonomy): domain Eukaryota; kingdom Metazoa; phylum Mollusca; class Gastropoda; family Lottiidae; genus Lottia; species Lottia gigantea. The sequence continues at coordinate 5,594,682 of NW_008708400.1, forward strand.
AGAATGGTAAATTAATTACAACTGATGGTTTCAGTCAGTTGATGGAGGATGAATCGGGCAAAGATTTCCCATGGCGAATCAAACCTTTCTATGAAATGATCAAGGGAAAACTATTAAATGGTAAAGATGAACTGTTAGATTCTAATGAATTGATTAAAGGAAAAATTGTTGGTTTATATTTCTCAGCTCATTGGGTAAGTAATGTCCATTTTTTAAAGTGGTTGGATGTGTGAAAATAAGTTTTTAGGAGAATAAGACCTAATTGGATAAAGAATTTAACACAAAAAAATGGACCAATCAATCAAAACCACAGTTGTAAGAGATGAGACTAGGATGGTATGGGTTCTCAAACAGTTTTAGGGCACTGGTCAAGTTTACTGATCACTGTACCCATAGAATAAAAGATCATGGGTTTTTAAATATTTAGTTACTCTTTGCATACTCAAATATTTTCAGTTTAATACATTATCAAAGTGTATAATTAATGAAGGAGATATGAGTTTGGGACCACCTAGTAATTAGTTATTGAGTATAATATAATGATAAGACGTGGGTGGAGTTTGTTTATAGTCTTTATAAAAACTTCTTGATCAATTATTCACAACTTTCTTCAAGAAATAAATTATGATGAAATTTGAAATTCTACAGATAAGAATTGAATTGAGTTTCTAGAATGAGCACAGCAAGAAAAATTAGCAACTTTAACAGTCAAACGCTTTGGCTTGTTATTGGAGAAAATTGTATCTGCCTGGAAAATCTTCCCGAGTTAAAGGTTTAACCAAAACTATTCCCTTCATTCTATAGAGGACTAGGCTTAATCATTTTTTTAATGCAGAATGGCGGAAACAATCCATTATACATAACTGATCTGATTAAACCAGGCTTTGTTCACTGTTACCCAGTTCTATAACTGGGACAGACATTTTTTGGAGTTCACTTATCGATTTTATTTAATTTGAACAATCAAAATCCATTCCATGGTAGTGAAAAGAAGGGCATATCAAACTAACCATATTATCCCCTCTGGACTAAAGTCCTACATCACCCATCATTTGATAAAACATGGCATTAATTTACCTGATGATATTCATCTAACAGGTGATAGTGTCAAATTGACACCTGCTAACTGTTGTTTGGTGGCAATTGTATCATGTTTGATCAAAATCTTCAGGCAGAAGGTATACATAACAGCAGGTTTTCTGTCATTCCAAATGGAAAATGTGTTAACTCCTACATATTTTATAATTATAGATGTTCTGTAATGTGTTAACTCCTACATATTGTATATAGATGTTCTGTAATTTGTTAACTCCTACCAATTGTATATAAATGTACTAAATTTGTTAACTCCTACCAATTGTATATAAATGTACTAAATTTGTTAACTCCTACATATTGTATATAAATGTACTAAATTTGTTAACTCCTACCAATTGTATATAAATGTACTAAATTTGTTAACTCCTACCAATTGTATATAAATGTACTAAATTTGTTAACTCCTACATATTGTATATAAATGTACTAAATTTGTTAACTCCTACCAATTGTATATAAATGTACTAAATTTGTTAACTCCTACATATTTTATAATTATAGATGTTCTGTAATGTGTTAACTCCTACATATTGTATATAGATGTTCTGAAATGTGTTAACTCCTACCAATTGTATATAAATGTACTAAATTTGTTAACTCCTACATATTGTATATAGATGTTCTGTAATTTGTTAACTCCTTATATAATCCCATTTAATAATCAGGGAATTGCAGGAATATTTGAGAATTTTTTTTTCATGACAAATTAGATTGAGAACATTTGTGATGGAATCAGTTCTATTTGCCAAAATTGTGATTCTCAAGAAGATTAAGATGTCTACAATGAAACCTCCATTATGTTATTTATCTTCTGTTATATAAAGCATGATACTAGACAGGTGCTCTGAGAAAACATTTCCTCGTGGCTTCTATCAAAACCTTTACCAATCTGGTACATTGACATTTTGATATCAACATGTAACAGCACATTATATTGTTAAGCGTGAAATGTGAAAGTGTTTGAAATGTGAAAAGTATTTAATCTGTATGTGAAAATATAGTGAGGTATCTCTTAAAAAGGGTAAAAAGATATCTTGTCTTCTCTTCACATACCTTTTTATTAATTTTTGTAAGGGAAATTATATTCTATGACTTACAACCTCTCAAATTCAAATTAGATATTTTAAATATTCACAGATGTGATTGGGTGCAGGACTGGATGCAATAGCATAGTCATTTTTGTTTAAAGGCAGTCCCATTATCAATAAGAGACTGTGGTTCATGTTATCTCAATAGTTCATGAATAGGCTGTGAATTTTGATTAATCTTTTTCATGTGACAAGAATGTTTGTTTATGTTGTCCTTATTAGGAGTTTACCTGCCAACACAGTAGAATATGGGAACCAAAAATTCTTTCTATTACTCTGGCTGTGTATTCTCAAAATGATCTTAGGTTCTTATCTTTTAACACTGTTTCTAGGATATCGTAGCAAAGTAGCATTTTTAGCAGAAAAATATATTTATTACAATTTCCATAGATATTAATGTTCCTTAATTATTCTTCTTTTATTTTCAGATTCTGAAGAATATGAATTTTCATTTCATATATTCAAATTTTATTATATCATTCAATACTCTCTCACTAGATGTTAAGCCTACATGCCTGTGCCTGTGCTTTCGTTACAACCTAAAACTCCTAAGATTGTTTTGAGAATACTGGCCAGTTTTTTGTCTTGATTTAAGATGATTATGAGAAGTTTATTTATAATTATATGTACCATTTTCAAAAATACAAATATAGAAATTGTTGTATAATGAATTAACAGTATGAGATGTTGCTGAAATAAGACTGTAAGTTGAACAACCTCATAAAATCAGACTACAACGAAATTTTGCATGTATATCCATTCCCAGTTGCACTATACATAATTCTTATACTTGGCAAAGTTTGGCTATGATAATAGGTTAGTTAAAATTCAATTCCATTAGAATTTTACTGTCAAATGTAAAACTGTGCCAACAAACTCTAATAATTCATTTGAAAAAGTTTGAAAAATTAATCAACATGGAGACAATTTGAAAAGTTTAATGGGAATGTACTGTTATTGTACAATCTGGTTTAGAAGATATTATATAACATAACACCTCATATACAGTATAAATATAACATTATCATAATGTTTACACTTACATAGGATATTTATCATTATCAAAGTTAGAAATGATTTTATGGTTATCTGAATAACGTATGTTATGTAATATAAAAACATCATCATATTTGTAAATTTTCTTTGTAGTCTCTTGCCCAAGAAATTAACCTATATCCAGCTTTTACTGATTCTTACACTAACTGCATTTGTGCAACAAATTTGTCTGTTTTTTACATGCTTTTGATTTTATCTGTAATAAACCAAACAGATTGGGACAAGTTAAATTTTAAAACAGCTGTCTATTATATACTAAGTAGATATCTTCTCTTACTGGGTTCAACTTTCTATATCTACATACACTTAACTTTACTTCCTTTGATTAAAACATGATGGAGGGGGGGGTGGGGTGGGGGGAATAAGGAGGGGAGGGTCGTGAAGGGGACATCGTTGTGTGGGTAGGTCCAAGTGAAAACTTAGAGATTAGATTTCAGTTGTCTGTTTTTGTAGAATTCTACAATGGGAAGGGGACATTGCTATGTAGGTGATTCTCACATAAAGTCAAGGAGATTTAATTACACTGTGTCTTTCTTTGATTGAAGGAGTGGAAAGGGGACATCACTATGTGTGGTTAGGTCTCAGTCAGGGAGATTAGATTTCTCTTTCACTAAATGTACCTATCCTTATTAGATCTGATGTTAAATTTATGGTATAAAAAAGGTCATTGAAATAACAAGTTTTTCTTGATTTCCTGTTTACTTGAAGAAAAAAATGTACAATTTGTGAGTTATATGTGTCACAAGAATCTGTTAATTCACACTTTTCTTAACTAGCATATCACCTTTCTGAATGATAAATACTTTTTGGTAAATGATAGTGGTGGTCCATTATGGGCTGATAAAGAAGGGCATTGTCAGCTCAGTATTAACCTACTCTTTTTTAACTGGCAAGAAATTCTTAAAGCCCAAAGCCTGAACAACACAGGGTCTTGGTATATTGTCTCATCCTAAAAATGCTTTTTTCATGTCAACCTCTCCAACTTTGGTAACGTTTCAACTTTTGCCAGGATTGAAATTTGGTCCTCTATGTTAGTGAGAAATTGTTATTTGGCTGAACTGCTTCATTTTGCTATCATTGAAGCTGTTTGACTTATAAAATAAAATTATGGTATTTTTTATTCTTCAAAACAAAAGTTATATCACGACCAAAACTGAAATAATGTTACCTCCATGAAAAATCCAGCATATCTTGAACAGTTTACTTGGTAGAAATTGAAATATCACCAGCAGAGGTTGTCAGACTGTCAATATCAGTCAGTTTTAATTAGTAGATTACTCAGATAAGAAACTAATTAGGTTTTAACATCAGTTTCTAACAAATCCACGTTTCAAAATATACAAACTCATGCTAAATTTAGAAATGTTTCTATTTAAAAAGCTTCATGGTTTAAATTGAATTACTTCTAACGAATTAGTTGAAGATGTTGAATTATTTGTTGTTGAGGTTTCACTTGAATTTACTGAATAAATGAATAATTGAATTATGAAACTCTGAGTAACAACATGTTTCAGGTTCTGTTTATAATTTTAATTGAATTTTCATACAAAAACATGCTCTTGAGTAGGGCACAATTTTCTAGCAGAAACCTTAAGGGGATTGAAAAGTGGTTTTCTAAGTTTTTTATGTTCATAAGGGACACTGATAGCATCAATTTGCACTAGTCCAATTTTCAGTCAGACGTCCGTGGTTATTGCAATTCCACAAAAAATAAGTGTTTGAAGACGTCATTAATCGTGAAATATGCTTTATCACATAAGGCCCTTCATGATAGTTTATGTTAACAAACACTTCTTTTTTGTGGATTTGCAGAACCACTGACTAAAAATTGAAATGATGCAAGTTGATGCTATCCGTGTCCCTGATACACATAAAAATTTTTAAAAAACTTCATTCCAATCCCTTTTATGTTTGACAGACCTGAATATTGCTCTGTCAATATCTAAAGGCCTATTTATCATACTTTAGATTTGATAGCTCTAAAATCCAGGTTTCATTCTGCTTTTAATACAATTATTAGGATATTAAAGATTTCAAGTTCATGAATAAAAGTTTATAGTTGACACTCATGCTGTCTCGGGATGCATTGGAGAAATGGCCCACTATGTGTTGCTAGTTTTTAGACACCCAGAAAGAGCAGAACAAAGAGAAAGTAAAAATAATTTCAATATCATTTCTATTTCAGTGTCCACCATGCCGCCATTTTACACCAGAATTGATCAAAACCTATGAAAAATTAAAAGAAGATGGCAAGAATTTTGAGATAATATTTGTGTCGTCTGATAGGAGTTCAGAATCATTCTCACAATATTATAGTTGTATGCCGTGGTTGGCCATTCCCTTCGGTGATTCCAGACTAGAACTTCTCACTTCACAATATGGTGTGGATGGTAAGTGGAATTCTATTATAACAGGAACTATTAATGTAGCCAGATGTTGTATTGGTTTACTTTGTTGTCATAAAACCTGTATAGAAATGCAGTATTGTGCTCAATTTTTCTCAATTTGTTGAGGTCAATGGCGGAAGGCAGAAGCCATGAAATTTTTCAGAAATGAAAACACTTAAAATCTTCATGTTCAGACCTTGACCTTTTTGGTTGAGAATACTATGCTCAACACCAACAGGAATTTTACAGGAACTAGAACTTCTTTTGATGCATAATTTCTATACTGAATGCAACCATCACAAGTCAATCTTTATTCCTGTAAAAATCTTTGAGACTATCAGGAAGAAAGATGTCCTAAAACCATCCTGTCACTTGTATTATTGACTTGTTGTACTTGCAGGAATACCTACTCTAGTAATGATAGATGAAAAAGGTTCTATTATAACATTAAATGGACGTTCTTCATTACTACTTGATAACAACTGTAGTGTAAGTATACAGTTAGATATTATGCAAACTTTGTGGAAAATAAGCATTTCGGTTTAGTTATCTGAGTTGCTCATTTGAACATCTGAATTTTTTATTGTGTAAATTCATATAAATATTGTAACATTTCTGTGAATATTCATTAATTCTTTGATTGAGGTGAATGTTAATCTATTAAGAATAAGCTGTAACACAGTTGGTTGGCATTGGAATCTCTACATAATATCATTGTGAAGCCAGTCTTGGTATCTTTGTAATAAAAAAAACTTGTACATTTATAGGAATATCCCTGGTACCCTAAACCACTAGATGAATTAACCCAGAATGCTGCTCTCCAGTTAAATGAATCAGTTTGCCTAGTCTTATTCACAGGTGAGGTCTTTCAATTTGCCTTTTTTTCATCAGCAAAAAATTATCCACAATGATGGAATTGTCCCAGTAATAACACAGCTAAAGATGGGTCATTGCCTTTCTTAAATATGTGGTAATGAGTGTGAAGGCATTGATAAAGTGATAATGTGAGAACAAACAAGGAAGCAACTGTCAAAGTGAGATAATAATGAACGGATATGTCATACATTCAATGATCTTTTCCAGCTCAGACTAAGGCAGACTTTCTTTATGTCTATCTGAGTTCAGCATCTACGTTTAGCCAATATTGGTCCTTGAGCCCAGACATTGACCATGTCCTAAATGACAAACATATTATCTGGGTCGTGATCTTCAAAAGTGATGCTTAATATGGTAGGATGACCGAGAGCCGACCTGTGCTCTTGTTTCCTTTTACTCCTTTTCCTTTCCTGTTTCTGGATACACTGATGATGGACTTTTTCAAAATTAATTTTGTTTTATTTTGCAGAAGGTGAAGAAGATGAGATAGAAAGAGCTAAAGAATTGTTAACAGAAACAGCTACTAAAGATCATCAGAAAGGAGAAGATCAAGAATTATTCTTCTTTTATGGAGGTGATGTAAGTATCTATTATATAGTAAAGGTCTGGCCATTCTAAGATTAAGTTTTGTGAATTATTTTATGTGATAATTGAGGTTTTGTTAGTCCATTTCGCTTGTAAAAGTGAAGATTATCATGGCATATAAGGTAGAGATAGATACCATTCTGTTTGGTACCAATAAGGTATTCTGAAGTGTAGAACAATAGAGAAGGGGCCTACATAATGTCATTTCATCACATTTGTCCTTGTTTGATCATAATAATCATTGTTTTTCAGGATGAATTCTGTGATCAAGTTCGTGATTTTACAGGACTGGATGATCAAAACCCTTTACTAGCAATACTTGATCTTCCAGAGCAGCGAGTGTATATATGTCCTGAAAAAGACTTAACCAAGGAAATTGTGGCTCAATTTACAGAGGACTACCACAATAATAAATTAACTCCTAAATCTTTAAAAGAAGCCAGAGCGATGTGAATTGATGTTGTTGCAAATTTGTGTTCATTGCAATTTATGGGCAAAACATATAATTGTACCTTTAGGACAAGAATACAATTGCAGTTTACTGCCATAGTCAAAACTCTTCCAAATATAGTAAGGAGCGACTGTATTTAATAGAAAAATTTTCTGTGTTTCAGAGCTATGTTGTCTGATATTGATATATTTTCAGCACACAGCTTAAAAAAGCTGCTAGCTAATTGTTTTGACTTTAAAGACAGAATCTTTTAATAGAAAATTTCCTATAGGCTTCTACTGATATAGATAATTCACTGTGTACATGTACTTTAATCCATCCCCAGTGTGTTCCAACATTAGAATTGATACTTTCAATATCCTTCTGGGTCATTGCAGTAACTCCCTAGGCTATATAGTGCTATCTATTTCTTTGTTTTATTTAGGATGTGTTTATGGCCGTAAGACCAACTGTTCTTATGATTGTTTTGTTTTCTGTACATGACAATTCTTATCTTTTGGAAGTAAAAAAAGGGTAAAATGATCTTTTATAGATTCAACTTTTCATATCACTTACTGTGATTTTCATATTGTTATTTTGATTATCTGCATAGGCTTTCTCATAACAAGATTTTGTGGTTCCTCTTTCCATAAATGCCGTTTTTCATATCCATTCAAATCAGATTCACTGAAAGGAAATATAGTTAGGCTCTTACACTTACATAGGATGAGGAGTGCTTTTGAACGATGCAAATAAAATCTACAGGTTAAACCAAGTTTGTTTTATGAATTGTAATATGTTTTGTAACACTTTTTGCAATAAAATTGTACTTTAAAATAATGGATTTGATATTATTATCCTCATGTATTTAGTGGAGGAAAAGACTTTGAAATTGAATGTTAGGCCTACAATCACATATCAATATGCCAAATTCTACTAGCTGTAAAACTGCAAAAAAAATAGGGAAAATCATTTTGGAAAAAGATGAATTAAAAAGCAAAGTTAACTGTTTTTTCAATTGTTTATACCGATATTGGTTATCTCCCATTATTTACATGAAATAAATGTTGGTGGTCTGTTTCCATAGTAAGGGGAGGTAACTCGTTTCATGAAAGCAAAAGGCAACCTTATTTTTTTTTTTTATTGTTTTCCCCTTAAATATTAGATCACCAATGATTCGTGGTCAAAGGATTTTACTTCTTAAAAGCTCGTAGCAAACGTCAAAAAGTCAAAAAAAAGCGAGTAGGTTTTCTACGTCCCTTGCCCCCACTCCGTTCTTTTCTATACTGATAGGCCCCCTACTACTGTTATTGATAGGGTTTCTGGACATCACGTCAGCTTCACATTTTGGATTAACGCCTTCTACGACTATCAGTTCTGTGCCTTATCCTATTTTCAAAATCATGCAGCTGTTAAATGTCTAGCTCTTTGTTCAGGATTTGACCATGTCATTGCGACTAGTTTTTTCAAGGCCAAATGGATGTGTAAGCATAGCCTACAGTAGTCAAGGCCCCATAAGTTTTGCCTTAACACTGCTCAAAGTCAAGGATATTTGTCATTTGGGTCATGAGGATAAGAAAAAAATTAAAATGACTGCAGGCTACAGGATTTAAGTTTGTCTCATTATAGTTTTTTTTATAGTTTTTTGGCCTAGGATAATTTTGGCTTTGCTTTTCAGTTAGTCCATAGATATAGACTAATCGAGTTGAAGAAATAACAGATTTTCAAAAAAAAAAATAAAAAAGGCGACTATGCAGGTAGGTATTCCAGTTCATAAAGTACTCATCTCAATAATACTAACAAACCAGATCAATTTGGAAACTACTTTAGCATGTATATGTATAGGCCTAAAATGTTCATTATATTCAAATTCCATTTTTCTAAATGTTTATTGCAGCCCTCTCGATTGGGTCCTGGAATAGCCTACTCTTAATTTATGATTTATCCATTTTAATCGTAGGGCCGAGCAACTCCAGCTCCTATATTTAATCAAAGGAAACGCCAGAGGCAGGCAATGTTTACAGACGCTAATCAACCTGGACCACCAAATAAAATGCCAGGTAGTTGGGCACATTTTGTACATTAGGCCCTACACCATTAGGTAGCAAGTTTTCATTGATTTGGATGGCTACAGTCTCCTCCCCTATTCCTCTTTCTCAGATCCCTTGATATAAATTGAAGACGATGAGGCTGATAAGGTCTTTTATTGAGTTCTATAACTCATTGGTTTTAATTATAGCCTAATCAACAGCAGAAAATATGACGTCAAAACTTTCTTCCATTTCTTCGAGAAGGGCCCTGTGTTCACACAAAGTAATCTGCCTAACGTTCAAAGTTAATGTTTTAGCCCGAAGAGTCACAGTTTTCAGACGCAGTTTCCAGTTTCATATCACCAAAGGCTACTAACGCTTTAATCTTTTCAGATTTAATGCCAGTAGGCGGATTTACCGGAGGTCAGAGACAGCCGACATTTAACAGATCAGTCTGTGGTGGTTTGAATAAAACGGCTATTCCAAATCCAATATCATCCTGCAAACCCAATTTTGGAAATAGGCAACCAAATGTCGGATTTAATTCCTCAAAACCCAACAATATAGAGTTCAACCATTCAGCCCTGCCTACTAACAGTTTCAACCATTCAGCTTCATCTACCAATAATTATAACCAATCAAAAACATCGGAAAATTTTCCAAAAAATAATTTCAACCAATCAAATAACCAAGGAAAGAGTATAAACCAATCAAATTATAGGAGTGGTTTTAACCAATCATCAAATAGACACAATTATAATCAACCAACCAACTCCTATGGTACACAACGCAAAGACTCGTCATCTGTCGATTTCGGTCCAAATGGTAAAGTATTAAGCTGTGTATTATATATTAGAAATCATGATCTGTAAGAGGCCTATAAAAGAGTTCATTGCCATTCTCCAACCGTTGCAGATTTTCCTTATGTTTGGGAATTTTATTTATATTCTTCTGACATTTGTTCACTAGAAGTCCCACATTAGTCATGAGGTGATTTCTTTTGAATATTTTTTAATTGTACTTCACCGTCATTATACCCCATATTAATAGTGACTCATTGAGATACATGACCTCAAACTGTTCAATGCACTTTTAATTTATAGGTTAAGAGCTCATAGAAAGAGTAATGATATCCCTATTGAATACAAAATATATAGATCGAGTACAAAGTATTCTCTTACAGTACTGTACAAAATAATTATTAGGACCTATGTGTACTTAAAGGAAAGCCGAGTTGACAAACTCATAGCGATATGGTTGTAAAAGCGTATAACTGTCGATGGTTTACCCCTGACCTAATGGCAACTTTTTCTAGACCCTCCGCAACTATTCAAATAGAAGGTGGTGTTACTCAAAATCTGCACCTAATTCTGAAGATAGAGCTTTCCTTTTCAGGACCCTACTCGAAACAGAGACAATATGGGGGTGCACCACCAAATCAGGGTAATCAACGTCAACAATTTCAGCCTAATTGTTCATATGATCAACCAACAACTAATTTCGACGGAAGTATGCCTGGTAATTCAGGAGTCCATACAGTTAACAGCTATGATAGCAGGTACATATCTCAGCATAGAAATTCAAATGTGCATTTTGTTGCTGGAAGGTGTTTAGAATCGGCAATAACCTCCCTCTCGAAATAAATCCACTGACCAATAACGGCAGTGGTTCTGTAGAATTTCGATTCTATGATACCAACAAATTCCAACTGGTTGTAAAGCTCTTGAATCAAGGGAATGGTCAAAAATATGCCCTAGTCTCGATCTCGGCTATTTTTTTTTACTTGTATGGCTCACAAGGTTAGCCGTTTAACGGTTCCACAATCGTTTATTCTCGAAAATTAAATATTTCAGATTCCAGAGTACATCAATGTTTGGAAATACTGGATCAAGAGGTTCCGATTATGGTCAATCTGTCAGTAACAGTTCGAACTGGAATTTGGCTTTCGGAAACAAAAATCCACCGCAACAGACAATGTTCTCCAACAATAACAGGTAATTGTAGCAATAGTAAAATTGACTAAAATATTGACCAATTTGAGCACCACTAAGCAAGTACTATGGCGGGAATGTTAATGCTAGAGAGACGAGACAACAGCTTCTCGGTTTGCCAACAAAATGTTGTTTTTTGTACCACAGAAGAAGCATATTCTTGACAAACATTTTGAGATTTTTTTTGTATTTCAGGAACAACAGATATCAACCAAATTTTATCACTAATTCTCAGCAGTTTAGGGTGAGTTATGAGGTTTTCTAAGTTTCAGAAATCAAATTTGGTATCTATTGAGCCATTCCACTCTGCAATTATGATTGCGCACCTACCGAGAACGTCTTGCGACTGAGATCGTAAACTCTGCATATTTATAATTGGCCAAGGAAGATAACTTGGTTTTCCAGTAGAAAAATATTAATGCCTTTATGAGGACACGATTGAAATGTTATCTCAAAATCAATGTTAACCTGTAAGTCAGAGCAGCATTCGGATTTTGTCTGATTCGCAAGTGAATTTCGCTTTCTTAGCTGCGATATGTAACGTATTTTTCACGCATACGTACCTTTCTATTATGCCAAAACATCTTGTAAGTTGTGTTTGCTTTCAGAGTAATGAAAAGCAAATCGTGCAACAACCTACAACCAAATCCAAGATAGTTCAGAAACCACCAGAAATTGATAAAAGTTTGAAGATAATTACAACTGATATTGATGGCTGTAAGAAATGGGGCCAAAGAAAAGGAGCTAATATGAATTTACTCTTTGAAGTCTTTGGTAAGATTGATATCGAACCACAGTTTTCATAATTGCCATCCGTAGTCAAGTTATGCAAACGTGGGAGCCTGCAAACGTGGCAAATATAAATAATGTTATATTTGCTTGAAAAAGTAAATATGTATTGGCACTTCTAAGGGGTTATGAGAGTATCTTTGAATGTCTTTCCGGTGTCACAATTTATTCCCCAAAACATACGACTAAAGGTTACTGGATGAAATAAATCGGGACCTCAGGATCAAGGGGTTCATGCTCCTAACCCAAGCATTTAATACATCGCAATTCCTTACATTATGTCATATACTATTGTTTAGGAATGGTCGACTCTGCTGTATTAATGAACCAGTCTGGAACAGGCAAAGAATTTATTTTGAAAGATGGAATGGATACTATACAATGTCTCTTTTATGAAATAGTAAGTCAAGACTTGCCAATATTAATATTTTATCTCATTAATTTAGGAACTATAGATAATTATTTTTAATTGATGTTTGAGAGTCCCATAAACATACGAGCTAGGATCCATAACCAACGACCCTCTGTTCAGGTTTCCACCAAGTTTGCACTTTACAGCATTACAACCCAACGGAGACTTACACCATTGCTTTCCAAAAGGCGTTTGATCACAAAAAATCCATTTAAATAACTTTTGACCTATTGGTAAGGTTTACGTGACCAACAAATAATTTGGTCTTCTGATTGAAAGCAGTTCCCCTTTAATGTTAACCAGATTCACATTTATCTAAATTCAGGACAGAAGTTTACCCAGATTAACCAGAGGACAATGGCACAGGTGAGATGTTCTGGGCATTACAAGGAAATGAGACATGAAATGCTATGAATAGAAGCTATTAAATATTTATTGTGATATTTTGTCAGAATAGCAAAAAAGATTAAAACGTAGATTATAATAGCAGAACACCATACGCTATAATGTTTTAATTTTGAAAGATAGGTGATAATAGCCTCATCATTCTTTTCCTGTTGTTAATCAATATGATACTTTGAAATGTTACTAGTATTAAAAACATAGTGACAGGTTATTAAAGTACAATGTTTTCTAAAATTAAATGTCCTTTTCCGTGAAATACAACCATGTGGGGTCAGTTTACCAGCTAAGATCTTTGTTCTTGTGTGTCTTGAACATCAGGTGCCACTCTGGTACTTATCCATTTATTGGTTCATTGTTTAGAATTAATGACATTTAAACTATATTTCACCATCATAGTTCTGAAATCCTAGAAAAGAACAAAGCGCAGAAGCCTAGTAGGTGGCTTTATTTTTTTCAGTGAGTGTTCAAAACATTGGATACTTCCTTAGTTCCCTGTTTTTTCTTATCAAGAAATGGCGAAAGACTCCTCTTCATTCCATCTTTATCTTATACTTACAGATGCGTGGGAACATATGAAGGGAAGACTGGTAAAATGAAATGTGTGGCGGTACGACCCGCTGGACCAGAGGAAAGAAAACTAGCGAAACTCACAATGTACCTGTCTAACAAATCACTTGAGGGCTTTTCCAGAGCTATAAGCGAGCAGTAGAAAACTCATATGGCGATTTGATGGACCAATATGGAAATTTTCTTGCAGAACTATGCCTATACCAAATTTCCGTTAAATATTTTGTTTGTTCCATAGGAATCAGTCATTTCAATTTTGACTCAACCCGTAAAATGCCATATATATATATATCATGCTTATTGTTATTTTGTTGATATTAATATATTAAAATGTTATATTGTTGTAAGTATAATTAATCGATTGTTACATTGTTCTAAATAGACGTGGACGTTTTCCTAAAAATGTATCAAAGTTATTTATTCAGATGCATTCATCGGAATAAAGAATTTCTACGAGGTTGACGACCTCTCAATTGCTTCGAGTCTTAGCTGAAGAATTCAAATTTCTTCCGATAAAAGCCACTATCTGACATATTTATGAATACTTTCAAACAAGTATTCTAATATCTGTTGAAAACCTTCAAAATCGACAGGTCACACAGCAATGATAACTTTACATGGAAATTTCAATTTTTATGGGCTGTTTGTCTGAAAAGTAATACATCTCAATAATTTTATAACTTGATCCAGAACGAGCCACAGAAACATCCCCGTGGTTTGCTAGAACAGATACTATAGATGACCTTTCCCTTTCGTCACTGTTTGATCCAAACCAAGCTAGATACAATATATGATGGATTTGTCAGCATAGCCAGAGAACAACTACTTCCGGTTGTTAAGTAAATATGGATATAGGCAATTAGCACCAAACTTTAATATAAGCAGATTGTTAGCCTTATAACCCGGAAGTAATATGGATAACACTTTGTTAAATCTGTAAATTGAGGCTCATGACAATTATAGCTATACTATATACGTCAACATCATTTGCTTCAAGGACTCTCCATAGCAATGACGAGTTGACAACGCAATGAGTCGGGTACACATCTGTCTCTGTTCCAGACTCTGATAGCTATTTGGACAGATGTAGACTGGAGTAGATACAGAAAAAGACGGCCCTGTTAAATGGAGACTTTCCGCAAAAGTTCAAAGGTCACAGAATCACGTGCTACCACCAAAAAGAAAGTTACGATGCTGCCCAGTACTAATTTTCAGTCATCGTAACGTTCATTTAATATTATGTTACATAAAACGCATTTACGCAGGTGTGGAAAATCCCTATTTAACAGGGTCTTTTTTCTGACTCTAGTCCAGTCGACAACTGTCAAAATGTCCATCAGAGGCTGGAATAGAGGCAAATGTTTCGAACTATCCGGATGTGTGAGCAACATGAATTATCATAGTAGAGAGAGATCGGAATGTTGGACTTGCGTTTATTTTCTCTGAGCAATAAGGCCAACTTTTGTGTATCTGGTATTAAAATTGATCTATTTTGATGCATCTGGAAGATTTTTTCTATTTGACAAGAGCTCGTCTTATGGTATCCATACATAGACTTTGAAATATCGTGAGTTTAACAACACATTTAACTTGCCCTTTCAAACTGGTGCTTACTTAATCCGAAGTATTCTGCCTTGATTTTGACTTGACGCCATTGAGTAATAGAGCTATGTTTCACGTAATGGCGTTATGAGACAGCATTTTCACCCAGGTATCAACACCAGTTTACATATATGTGTACAGTTCTGGGCATACAGTTCTATGCTCTGGGTATAGTCCAAAATTTAACCATATATATATCAGCGTTGGCGTTGGTACTTGCCGTCTACGAATTTTACTCAAATTTTGAAGATCAGCTTGTTTTCTTATGATTTTGAGGATTTATATCCGAAACAAATGTCGACAGTATGAGATGATCTGCTGTCAATCAACAAATTCTCCCAGTCTCAAGGTACCATATTAGAATTACTCGACATAACTGAACACGAAATAAAAGCAGACTTACTCGGACTATTTGCTTCCTGGCGATAATTATACCCTTGTTAGATATTTATTGATTTATTTCTAAATCTGCCTTGCTGACGTCAACACAATTTTATTTCTTTAAATATACCGGGAAGGTTAGGATAATTTCTCTCCGTCAGTACTAATCCAACCTGCAATCTTTAAATGATGTAAATGTCAATCCGACGGCCGCAGTAGTTCTAATGCACCATGTCCGGAATTCATTCCCAATGTCATGCACAATTTTCCAGGAGGGAGAATTCTGTCGGTACATGTGCAAAACTGTTTTAGGTCCACAGCTAGCTGTTTGTGATGTATTTTTATACGCCCACATGAAAAGCTATCTTTTTTTTTAACTTGTCAGCAGTATTACAGTTATCCTCATATTGATCCATGAAGGAATGAAATGTAGAATGAATGAATAAAAGATGGACCTTATGAGCAAATTCAGCTCTGGTCAAAGTGAAAGAGAAATAGATAGGATAATTAATGAACGCCAGGGAGCTCTTCCCAGAGGTCTGGATCTAGCGTAAAGATGATTCGAGAGAAGACTTAACCTGGTTTTAATTTCCCGTGGATTAAGGATTAGAAGCTCCATAGATTAATTAGTCTACAAGATCCTGGAAGACGCAAGTCTTTAAATAGAGTTGAACCTATTGTTCATGAAGACTTATCAGAGGCTTAAGTCTTCCTTTATCCACCATCTTCCATATTAATCCCAGTACAAAAAGTTGAATCGTCTGTTTGAATAATGTATGAGTTTTGTACCCTTTAACCTTAAATAGAGAAATTTTTTAAGACGGCAGATACGTCACATTTCTTTCAAAGCGATTTATTCCAATCTATCAAGGGAATAAAATCAGCGCCGTGGAAAACTATACCACTTATTAGATTTATTGGAGCTTAAGTGCATGATGAGATTTTGTCTATGTGTCGGAAATATTCTCTCTCAATTTGAACTTTTCAGTGTAAAATGTTGAAAGATAGCTTGCCAGGCAAGCCCATTGGCAGCTCTGATTTTTTAATAAAACAATCACCAGTATGAAATATTCAATCATCAGTCATAATATACTTTTTAGACCTTTTTCGGGTGATACTGAATATTAATATATTTGTTCAAAATACGACAAGAATCGTGCCTATTAGAGTCTACGAACTAAAAATTGAAAGAAGATCCGTCGAAAATTTTGCCTTTTAGAGTGTTTACAAGCTAAATGTTAAACGCGTTCCCAAGAACAAAGACAATAACTAATGCTAAATATTTTTCTGATTTTCAATTGGTTTCATCCGTGGTTGATTATAAACAACCCAAGTTTCGTCAAAATCTCTCGGAAATTGTGCTTTCTAGAGTGTTTACAAGGTAAAATTGAAGAGCAATAATTCATACTGAATATTTTTCGATTTTTTTTTTCTTTTTCGAAAGGGCTACCCGTTGTTAACTTATTGATGTGAAGCTCATTTTGTTTCAAGTCGCTTGCTCTTTTTCTACTTCTTACGATCCATCTTCGAAGACAACAAAACTTATAAAAATGAATTCTTTTGCTGGCTACTATGTTATCATCGTAACACATAGAAAGCCATTGGCAGTAAGCTCGATTAGGTTTATACTTCGATATATAATTAAATAATTAACAACAACCATTGGAGAACGATAGTGCTAAGGATGAAAGTACATTAAAGTGAAAGTAGAATTGGAATTGGTATATAGTTACAGCTTGTAACTCTTGATGGTTAGTCAGCTAAATATTTAGGCAATTCAAGAATAAGAATATTACAAGTAACTACCCACCCACTCTGTTAGAGTACAATGATACTGTCTATCTCATTATTGACTTAAAGATACGGCCTTTATTTAACTGACTAGTTTGTAAATGTAGCGAATTGATTGCATTGTGCGCTAATGAATACAGCCAATCAGTGCTCTCTCTGTTTGACTGTATTCACTAGCGAACAATCAAATCAAATCGCCGCATTTACAAACTTCAGTGATACGAGAAACCTAACGAAATGATGCCAAGGTACATCTTGACATTGTAAAGATGCGTGATAAAGGCAATGTATCTTTGTCATTAACATGTAGTTTAGCCAATCAGAGGGCTTGAATAGAGTCGTAATTGGGTTGAAAATACCTCAAAGCAGCTTTGTTAAGCTTACATGCTAAATTGAAGGACATGGTGTTGATTTCTATCTATATGTGTGTTGCAATCTGACAGATTTAACAGTATCATAAATCCAATTTCATTCCAAATGGAAACTGTCCGCCTCCTTAAGAACATTAATTGAAAATGAAGACCAGAAGTAAGTAAAACCTATAAAAAGCGTTTTCTTTCCAATGAGATTAGAATTATATACCTACACATTATTCGATAATGAAAGTGAGATTCAAAACGTTCAGTGAAATCTTTACGATGGACGGTTTAAGCTGAATAGAGTTCCAGATCACCAATTATTGTCAAGAGTCGACATACATTCCATGGTACTTGCATATATAACTTTTTGAAATTGTCCCGAAGTCTTCTTAGGAGACCGTGTGATATTCGCTGATACCCTCAATTTTTAAGGGGTACTAGCACCACAGGATTGTCATCAGGGATCTATATCACCCAGAAATCATTCTCTCTATATACTACCAGTTAAATCAAAATTAGTAAATTATCTATATTTTTCTGAAGGTGTACCTTTAAATAATTAAATAACGCCCTCAGTAAAATAACCTCCTCAAAATTCCAACCAAATGTAATAATCTTTATCTAATTATCTCATTCACGTCGCCATCCTGTTTTTGAATGAACTGGCATGATGTTCAGACAGCTACACCACATGCCCTACAGGCAACTAGTTCGTGGATTGTCAATTACAATTTAACAAGTTCTTGGATCGCTGCCATCAGACTATCACCAGTTCTTGTCTGAGATATTATTGGTTCTTAGATAACAGCCGAAACTTGAGGCAGGAGAATCAAAATAGACAGAACATGTAGAACTCCTTCACAGAAATTACTATACAAGCTTTTCTGGAAGTGATAAGTTAGAAGATAATTTCCTCTATGTAAAGATGTCCACAGTCACATTGAATAATTTCCTCTATGTAAAGATGTCCACAGTCACATTGAATAATTTCCTCTATGTAAAGATGTCCACATGGGATAATTTCCTCTATGTAAAGATGTCCGCAGTCACATTGAATAATTTCCTCTATGTAAAGATGTCCACATGGGATAATTTCCTCTATGTAAAGATGTCCACATGGGATAATTTCCTCTATGTAAAGATGTCCACATGGGATAATTTCCTCTATGTAAAGATGTCCACATGGAATAATTTCCTCTATGTAAAGATGTCCACAGTCACATTGAATAATTTCCTCTATGTAAAGATGTCCACATGGGATAATTTCCTCTACGTAAAGATGTCCGCAGTCACATTGAATAATTTCCTCTATGTAAAGATGTCCACATGGGATAATTTCCTCTATGTAAAGATGTCCACATGGGATAATTTCCTCTATGTAAAGATGTCCACAATCACATTGAATAATTTCCTCTATATAGAGTTATGTCCTCATTGATATTAAAAGATGTCCCCATATAGAGTGATCTCGCAAAGATGTCCTCAGAGAATGTCTCATGGATACTTAAGTATGTCAACATTGGTTGATGTCCTCATTTATATCAAGAGATGTTCACATATGTGAAGTCAATCCTCTAAATCGCATCCGCTGGAAACCGGCATGTCCGATGATCTGGTGGGATGCTGGTTAAGAAGTATGTCACTGTATAGGGCATGGTAAAGTAAAGATGTCTATATAAGCATGTTCCTTTAGCAACTGTACGATGATTCACAAGCTAGATGTGGACCATCGTATCGCTGCTAAAGGAACATGCCTTTATAGGATGATGTCCTCCTGATTATGCGACGATGTTGGATGATGTAATAATAATAATAATGCATTTATATAGCGCCTATTTTCTAGAAAGTTCTACTCAATGGCATTGAAAATAAATCCAGATATGAAGAGAAGTTCTCATTGGTTGTTTTTTATTTGTATAGATGGACAGGTGTCATCTTGATTTGAAAGGACTGGGTTGATTTTTCCAAAGTCTACTGATCCTGGACAGCCAAGTTACTTCATATAACGTTTGGATATCTAACAAGTGATCTCCATTTGCTGAATAGTTTTCTTTAGAAATTGTAAAATTGTATGTCAGCTTGAATTCGAGGAAGGATTGTGGTTGATTTTTCCAAAGTCTACTTGTCATGCCACTACGAAACCACGTATGGTTCTTGGAAAATAACTCGCAAGAATGTAGTTCACAACCATGTTGAATCACTACCTCGACTTAATCTTTGAAAAAACTATACTATTCAATATAACCTAAAATAAAATTCTAAAGCCAATTCTAAACTTTTAAATGTGATGTGAAGGCTTTGTTCAAATACTGCAGCCTTTTTCTAAATTCGACTTGTTAAGCCGAGGTGGTGATTAAAAATGGTTGAACTATGTTCATGTGTTATTTCCATGAAAGAACCATAAGTAGTTTCGTATGATACTAAAATGATCTGCATTAGCTGAATAGTTTTCTGAATACTCTTCATTGAAACCCTTTATCAACAAAAGGTATGCATGTTGCGTGGCTCAGTAATATTAAGGAAGGCGACCCACTTACCTATATACGTGACATAGGTCATGTGCAATACAGCTCGGCAACATAGGACACAATAAACCACTTTTATTTCTGTTTACATAAAGGCCACCTTTCCTCTATTTTTTTAAAATAACTTCTGTACAATAGATATGTCGACATACTCATTGTAAATCATTAACTGTATGATAACATCATGGTGCCAAGACTAGGAATATTTTAAGTACAGCATATGACTAAACAACCTATTCATAGCCAGGACCAGATGGATAAACAGTTATAGTCCACAAGAACCATTAAAAAACCTTTGCTCGCGATGTCGATCATTTTTTCTCAAAAATATATGGTCCACTCTAATTGATGATGCTTTATTGATGTTTAGATCTTAAGGCGGCCCTTTGAATGCAATTTCTCTTTTTACTGTGGCCTGTCTGAATGAGTATAAGTAATTTAGCAGTTCGCAGTTTGTGCAATGACAGCAATTTTGACAGAACAACTGCATTAGCCTGTAGAGTATAGACCAGAAACATACGTGATATGCAAAACGCACCGAGTCATCAAAACTATTACAAGAAAGCTTTCCTTTAATATCAATTCTATCTGAATTAGTCAAGGACTTTTAGCTGCTTATCTGAAGAAGAGGTCACTATGGGTTATCTCTAATCGTGATAATGAAAGGTAGTCAATTACCTTTAATTTTTATACCCCACTTTCTTAAATTGTGCTATTTCATCAGATTGGTCGAAAGTGGTACTGACACGGTATAACTATAAGGGCGTCCGATAAACTGTGACTGTGAACATGGGGTCTGTTGTCTGCAATTTTCGCATGTCGTTAGATGATAATGATTAGTTTTGATTTGTTGATCTCATATCACAATTTATTGAATTTATATGTTGATGCCTTAAGACATAATATAAATGAAACGTTTGAAAAACAGCAGCCAAATTTCCTTTTCAGTTTTGAACGCACCCTTCATTTTCATTGTTTGGCCCCTTTAAGCTAAGAATAATGTATTTCTATGTATTAAATTACCCTACTTATATGGCATAGTCTTCTATTTATAGTTATGCAATAAATGATATCTAGATTATTATGCTAGTCTATTGTAAAGCTGACAAAAGTCTTAGATTTGCTCTAGATATTCCGGTCATGAATTGATTAACTTCTGTGCACTACCAAAAGACGAAGGTTGATATTTTCTGAACAGTGGACAATTTAACTTTATTTTGAAGTAACAATCGATAGAGGTAAGAAATGTTTAGCATTTTTAGTACAAAGCCTTTAAAGGGAAAGGTTCGCCATTTTTGGACATTGGTTTGGGTCTTGTGAATTTCTCTAACAGTTAGCTGTTAAATATTGCCTTAAATGTGGTAGCGTTTATATTTGTATCTTTAAACAAAATACTGAATATACAGAATAACCTGTCTGTGTCATTTTCTAGAACCTGACTTCAATAATGATAAGATAGAGGAATTAATATACCTGATAAGAACAAATTGTCTAGCTCAGAAATCGAAAACTTAGTATACAAATAATGATCTGATGCACACAATTCTCTCCTTTAAAACTCAAAACGTAGTCAAGCTATGCTGGTCGACTCTCTTTAAGACTGGTTCAATGACTTCTTATTTTAATGACAAATCTATAAGGTCATTGTCTTTCTCTTATCCTTTATTAGTTAAATTTCATGACACCAGATTTTTCTTTCTTTTTCTGTCAGTAATGTTTAATGAACTATATATCATTTCAACACTATAATTGGCTGCCATTAAAGTTATGACATGTTTTCGTGTATAAAGGGCTGTATAGAAAATGCTTACATGAAAATATGCATGTAATCTCTTAGCCTTAAAATGACGTTTGCATGCTTATCGTCCAACAATCTCACTCAAACAATTGTAATCTGATTAAGATACAAATTTCATATTTCTAAAATGGGCCCTTAAAGCGTTTTAAATGTCAAAAAAACGAGGGAAAGTTTTTTATCTGACTTATAAACCGACAAGGACTCATTAAAAAAAAACAATAATTAATAATGAAATAAAGGGCGCAACTCGTGCCTTTAAAAGTTCACCAACCAGTGAGCAAGACTTATTATTTGTATGACTAGGAAAATGGCCCTCTCAGCTACCTTGCTAGAATGTCTACTACTTCGCAATCAGGATACTATATCATCCAAAGAGACATTGAATTAGTAAAATATATGCGGCCATATCAAAACCGAAAAAGTCTCACGTTTGACTAAATGTGACATTGGATGGTATAAGTGATGATGTAGACTACGGGTCAAGTCCCATGTTACCAAACCTTATAAACAATATGAAAATAAGACAAAACGCACCTCTCGAAAACAACTTGCACCTGACAGTGTCCACTGGAATTAAAGAATCTCTCTTGTTTATAATACCAAAAATATTTTCGCGTAAAAAATAATTGCAACTCGTGGTCAATTCAGCTGACGATCATAATAGAACTAGACTCTATATTTTATAAGAGAGTAAATATTTACAGAGATGCTTACCCGGGATATTATATTTAAAAAGCCTTGGTTTTATAATATCCCAGGAAAAATACATATAATCCCCTGGATTTTACATGTCACCCCCGGGATATTATATATAAAATCCCTGGGATTTTAAATGAGATGTAAAATCCCGCCAGAATAATGGGATGACGTCACAAGACATTTTTTAACGCTTTTGGCTCGAAATTCGATGAACATGATTTAAACAGATAATTGATTGTGAGATCAGTGACTTAAGACACATTTAAGGTGAAAGATATTACGACGAAATGTTTTTGAATTATTCTTCTCTCTGATGGTTTTTTTTATCATTGTGACGATATCTGATAATGATATTCAATTTGAAAAACCTTTATTGCTCGATTGCAGCGGATTGGCATACGTTACCCTGAACTACAATCCATATTGAACACTGTATGTCGTCTTTGTTTCAATCTTGCGCTGTAAAATAATTGGCACGCTTCCCTTTCTTCTTGATTGCTGTCTTTTCTTCATTTTTTGAATAGTTGGTATAGATTTATTATTTCTGTAGTGATGCATTTTTGTGTTTCAAAGGATAATTGATATATTTTTTGACATTCCTGGTTCTTGATTTTTTATATGATTGATAAGCTTTATTTCATTTATGATTTGCAAAGAGCTTATGACGAGGATGGGCTGGTAGACAGAATCATCTGGTTTTTGGAATTTTTCAGTGATTTCCAAAATCTTATTTGATGATTGCTATTTGTGACAATTGTTGTAAGGTTTCATAACGATTGCCCTTTTCAAAACTTTGTCGACTGTTTTTTGTTTGTTTTTTTTTATATTGGTGCTCTTTAATGGCAATGATAAATATTTATTTGCAAATTTTTTGTTCAATGATAATGATTTGTTGTCATATTTTCCCCAGACCTTTTTATGGGTTATCTTATCGATCAACCGGTTTGATTTAGTTCTTGCTCAGAGTGTTTGCACTCAATTCAAGGTCAAACTAACCTTGTCTTTTATTGACCTACTTTGAGTTCCAAAAGAACAATTCCATTCACCTTTGGATAAATGTAGGTTGAATCATTATCACTGTAACTCTATTTTCTTCTAATGAACACGCGCAAGAAATCATACAAGCGTTTTTTTCATTATAAGAATCAATTTACTTCAGTTAAAGGAAAATAACCACAATTTCTATTTCTTTATCAAAAAACAGGCCTGAATCATGAAAGTTTGAAACGAAAAGACCTGAAATTTCACTGCAGCTTTAAACTTGTTCATGATGCAGGGGTGGTATTCAATCCCGACCACCCAAAACCCACTTTCTGACTTAACCGGAAGTTGGCACATAGTTTTGCTTATATGGATTATTTCATAACCGGAATAATTCAATTTGGAGAAATATAGTATTATATAAATGCTATCTTACAACAAGTATTTACAGAATTCCATAAAGCTGAAGTCAGTGATAATTCTCCAATTTAATTTATATTCTGTCCGGAGTATTAAAGTTATGACCCACAATTTTACCAATTTCTTGGGATTTCTTACTTTCGGTAGGATGGTTTATGTCGAGACCATATTTTGAAAATTAAGGCTTAAGTATTCCCTGGAACTTGTTAGGAATCTTTCTGGGGAGTAAATTAATTGTACATGTATTACTGGTTGTTATTGTAATAGATATCTTGGCAATAAAACAAAAGTTTTTATTGGATTGTCTCATCATACACCATCGATCGACTAGTTCCTCTACAAAAAAATGGTGTCAATTGATCGCAGGCAGACGAACTTTATTGTTCAGATCTATATCAGATTGGTTTGTATAACTGAATTTAAACCTGCAAATATTTGTTGTCGTAACTTATGTGTGCGCTTTTGACTGAAATTGCAGAAGAACCACAAGTGCGATTTTTTCAAGAAAGGAAAGTAATACGGTTTCTGAAATTGAGTACTATAAATTTTAATAGCTGCTAGTTTGACTATTAATCCTGACACTGTGATCTGCCTTTATGTTTTTTTGTTCATCTCAAGCTTAATTAAATATCTGCGCCAACAGAGGCATAATATTCCAATCAAGCAAGTGCATAAAAAACCCCTAATCACATCCATCATCCGTTACTTGACCTCCCTATTCACGTTTCAAGGTCGACTCGTGCGCTTTATGAAAAGAAAGGATTTTACAGATGACATCTTTCTTATATTAAATCTTTATTTTGCGTGATTTTATGATTTCTATGCAATAAATTTCTTTTTTGCTGATTTTAGTGAGCTGGAAACGTGCCTGAATTGGCATCGAGCATCCGATATAGCGAGAGGCGGTGACTCAGTTAGACGCTTGCTCGGATCCAGGGATCAATCCTGGCATAGGTCGTGATAATACCTTCGGAGTTTTTAACTGGGTTTCCTTCTGTCAGTGATGCAGGTCGGAGGGGCTGACTTGATTAAAGATCATTCCATATAAATAAACCGAGGCCCCATGTGCTACAGGTTCTGCTTGTTAAAAATCTTTTGGAAATCGAAAAAGAGTAGACTGATGGTACTGTCCTGGAAAATATTACAAGCTTGTCAGACCGACTTATAAAGGAAGTGTAAATTTAGAACTAGAGCTTACATGGAAATTTTGTCTGGTTAATAAAAAATCGAACGAAATGAAAGAATGTCAATGCCACCATTAATTGTAATTAGATATATAAAAAGAATATCATAGAAAAGCTGTATATAATTGGGAAAAAACATATTAGAGCTAATATCAAGTTGCCTTCATCATATGTTAGAACTATATTAGTTGCTGTTTAAAAGATCAGATGATTAAATGGCATGAAGAACGCAATCAATTTTCATGACATGCTAAGTAAATTCACAAACAGTCATAAAAAGGGTTAGTTTTTGGCTTTTTAAGTTAAAAGGGATTGAAATTTTTTAAAAGAGAAAACAGGCTTTTCATAGTACATTCTAAACCATCCCGTCAAAATTGATAAAATCGGGTGGGCCTTAAAGCGTTTATCCGTTCATAAAATAAAATAAGATTTAAAAATTTGCTCATGAAGTCCTTGAACTCGAAACCAGACTGTCGCTTTAAAACAAATTCTCTTATCATATTGCTGATTATTGATTTATCTTTGACGTCATCATAGAACAACGATTGATTTAGTGTAATAAAAAGGTTTATTTATGTCTATAGACCAAGAATATTGTCCTATATTCAACACATATTGAAAAAAATCATGTGCAGTATTTTTGTTCTATTAAACTACATAAAACAACTGCTCTAACACTCATCCAGAACATGCCAACAAATATGTCTAATGAGCTCACAAACGTTACCAGTCTTCAACCAACTATACTTTGATAATTTGTGACATACAGAACGTATGTTTTCATACCCAAGAGAAACTGCAATAAACACCAATAATCAAAAGCCATAAACACCAACAAACAAGGGTAATAAACCACAACAACCAAGAGGAATGAACCGCAACAATCAAGAGCAATATACCCCAACAACCAAGAGCAATGAACCCCAACAACTAAGAGCAATAAACCCCAACAACCAAGAGCAATAAACCCCCACAATCAGGATCAATAAACCCCAACAACCAAGAGCAATAAACCCCAACAATCAAGAGCAATAAACCCCAACAATCAAGAGTAATAAACTCCAACAACCAAGAGCAATAAACCCCAATAACTAACAGCAATAAACCCCAATAATCAAATGCAATAAACCCACATAATCTAGAGCAATGGACCACAGCAATGAAGAGCAATGAACTCCAGCAACCAAGAGTAATGAAACCCAACAATGAAGAGAAATAAACCCAACAATCAAGAGAAATGAACCCAAACAATCAAGAGAAATAAACCCAAACAATCAAGAGTAATGAACCCCAACAACCAAGAGAAATAAACTCAAACAACCAAGAGTAATGAACCCCAACAACCAAGAGCAATAAACCCCAACAACCAAGAGCATTAAACCCCGACAACCAAGAGCAATACATCCCAACAACCAAAAGCAATAAACCACAAACAACCAAGAAAAATAAACCCCAAACAACCAAGAGCAATAAACCCCAACAACTAAGAGCAATAAACCCCAACAACTAAGAGCAATAAACCCCAGTAATAAAATGCAATACACCCATATAATCTAGAGCAATTGACCACAGCAATGAAGAGCAATAACCCCCAACAACCAAGAGCAATAAACCCCAAACAACCAAGAGCAATAAACCCCAACAACTAAGAGCAATAAACACCAACAACCAAGAGCAATAAACCAAACCCCAGTAATCAAATGCAATAAACCCACATAATCTAGAGCAATGGACCACAGCAATCAAGAGTAATTAACCCCAGCAACCAAGAGTAACAAACCCCAACAATCAATAGAAATAAACCCCAAAAATCAAGAGTAATGAACCCCAACAACCAAAAGAAATAAACCCCAACAACCAAGATCAATAAACCAGGACCATCTAGAGCTAACGCATCAAATCACGAAAATATATTGCCATAGAATAGACCACTGCAAAAAATCATCAAGCAATTAGCATAGCCAAGACTAACAACGACGGCGAAATTGCAAGACACAGCACTGTGTTATAATATACCACATGGTGATGAACAATTATGGGTGTAGCAGAAGTGCAAAGGAACGAAGCAGGTGTGAATGTGCTGAGATATGTAAATAGGTAACGATTGTTCAGACAAACATATCATGTAACTAGTCAATAAAACCATTTCACCAAAATATCTTGGATTTATTTCAAGACACACGTCCTAGTTCTTCTACTTTCTGATTGGTTCAAAATGAGAACAGAGTAGTCAAATAAATCAATGGCCTCCATTTCGTGCAAAAACACAATTCTCGAGAATCCTTCAAATAAGTTATGTAATCAATCTGAAGAAATCGAAATAGTCTGAACATTTTAACTACGAATAGAGACTTAACCTACTTGATCATACAACGTATAACACAATTTATCAGATTTATCAGAAAGCTATAAGAAGTTAAAGCACGGTTTCAAAAAGAATCCTAAGGACCCTCTTCCCTCACCACCATTTACATTAAAGGCTATGGTTCGCCATTATTAGGGGATTTGATCAAATTGATGGTGAATTCGTCCCTGTAATTAGAGAGTATGTTGTTCTCGGCCAGAAAGCGCGGTCTAAAGTTCATAGTCAAAAAACGAATTATCTAGTGATACCTCCGACTCCAGATCGCAATCCTTGTATGAACCCAACCTTCATAACCATTTCAAGGTTATAATATATCGACTTCTTGAATTGATACCTGTTTGAATATTACGACTTAATTTTTACGATTTGGCAGAGGAAGCTCATATATTTTTGTCGACGTGTGTTTGAGAAGTTGGTCAGATATAGATCCATCAGAAGTTAGTTTGAAGGTTATAATCAAATTTTTCCAATATCTTGACGGGAGAAAAATGAACTACATCAATTACATTTACATGTTTGGTGAAAGGTAGCGGTAGCCAAATATAGCCCTGGTATGAACTGAGTCACTTTAAGAAGTCATTATATTCCTGATTTATAGACCGGCTTAAAACTGAAGGCATTGCATTTCCAGTCACCATCATGAACATTCAGCCTACAATATAATATGGAGGGCAAATGGTCTGGAATTTTATCATTCTTTTATCGATATAAGATACATAAGTGCACAACTTGAGTACATAATAAGCAATGCGGGGTCTGAAAAGCAATTGATGGTTAATTGACTAATTTGTGTTATATATATTGCCTACGACTCAGAATGTTATAGATATTAAGCTATTTGGCATCTTCGATCGATATGAGTTTTAAATTCCACAAATGTGTAAACGATTTTCGGTCACTTCTATGAGCACTGTCTGGCAGTACGACGTCATCACATAAATCAATTTAAGCGGCACAACATCTTAGTTAGTGAGTCAAAATAACCGTTTTTGCCATCCAAAATGTTTCTTTTTCTAGTCAAAATTAAAGTTCATCACGATGAACGATGCAAATAAAATCAAATTGCATGTTTTTCGTGAGAATTGTTGTAAAATCTCGTAATTTGACAACGCTTAGTAGTCTCTAGAAACCTTGGAGAACATAGTCTTGAGTCAATCGTATGTTACCATAATCATGATTATTATAATATTAGAAGTCATTGGCCGGTTAGATCTGGAGTCTACAACCGTAACATTTTATTGAATATTATAGTAACGTTCTATAAACGTTTTGCATCAAGGGAGGTAATTTTTACAACTTTATTTGACCACTGAAGCTACTTAAGAAAAATTTGAAAATCAGATAGGTCAGAGAAGTTGCAGACCGCGTTTCAGAATAAGTCTCCGAAACACTGCAATTAGAGAGTACCCCATATGCCTAATCTCAAACCCTAAGCTGTGAGAACTTCTTCCCTCTGTTCATGTCCACTCCGATCTGCTTCTTCCCTTAAAAATAACTGCAGACCCTTTCGAGTCTACCTTCTACGCACTTCACCTCATTTCTTCCAAAATAATATCTCAAATCGCTTATTTAACTTCTGCATTTTCTCTCCTTTGAATGCCCCCCTATAATCAGTACCATTAACTGGTTCTCACTGGTTAACAATATTTCACTCCTGCTTTTACGAGTAGACCGTATAATTCTACATTCATCCTTCCTATCTACTTGGTCCAATCTGTCCCCTTTTCACTGCATTCTCATTCATTACTGTTATTCTCTATTCTACCCCTCTCTATCAATAATCTCTTTCTTCTGATTACTGTTATTTCTGTGTCTTACTGATTCTCTTTCAACCTCCATTGTCTGTATTTCGCCTGTCTCTTACATCATCCTCTTCTGCTCTCTCTTCATTCCTTGTCTTCTTTCCCCCTTTTTTTCCTTTTTCTGTTCTGTCCTCTACTAATAACTTCTTTTCTCTCCACGTACTTGCACTCTCTCTCCACTGAACCTCTCCCGAAGAACTATATATATGGGACGTTTATCTAGATCCATTGTATCTTATATTTACAACAAGATTATCTTATTAATATAATATGATAAACGTCAATGAAAATTTCAAACTGAAATTTGGTATGACTATTTGCTAATAAAATTTGTCAATCTAAACTGGAACTATAGTTATATCTACTACATGCGTTTACTGATTGAATGATTCCAATGCTGCTTTGTGTCTGTATAAATTCTCATATTACCAAATCATGAGAATGCTGTTTCAAAATGGCATGTTTCCAAGATCTGGATGAGAGCGGCTACGGGGTAGACTTGAATTAAACAAATCATGAATGGTTTTAGTCTAGTCCTGTAAAATCTTGGCGTCTTTCCAGTTTATTGAACTCAGAACAATAGGACAGAACGGGTTCTGTAGATATTTTCGGTAAATACAATTTTCGATGTTCGAATCAATTTGTTTGACAGCAGATCTACAGTTAGAGAGATGGTACTATAGGCGAAAGCCAGCCTGTTCTCCGATCCTATTATGTAAATACATATTGTTTATACAATATTAAGGCAATTGCATAATTGTTTATTAGCAGAGTCGATTGTGCCGTTTTATTGTAAACAACGTTTCGACAATCTTATATTGTCATCATCAATTAAAGAAATGTATGTCTTAAAAAGTCTTGTAAAAAGTAAACTTACTAGGATCCAAGTGAATGAATGTATTTCTGAAAGTGACTTGTTAATCTTTATGAGAACCTCTATAATTTCAACTTTGTGAGTTATTGCCCTTGATACAGCACAGAGTTTCAAATTCTATAAATTGTTTTGTTAAAAATTTAAAGCAGTCAGGACATTTTCTGTTTTGTTGGCGAATAGTATTTTAGGCGATCGCTCGTTTTAAAATAAAATGATAACTGATACTATGACCGACATGAAGGCTTTTAAAGGAAAATATATTATGTAAAATGATTAATAGTAAAGAATGTATTAATTAGCTAGCTTTCAGTCATACAGTGCACTTCGTTGGTGCCACTGTGATAGTTAACACGTCTGTTTGGGTTCGCTTGTTTCTTGATGTGATGACTACAACATATGTAATTTCCATTAAGAGGTCACTCAGGGTATGACGTCATTTTTCTTCCTATCATGATAAAATCCACAGCGAATATTTTCGTTATTTGGTGTATAACCTTCCGAGAATTTCATTGGCTTATAAACGGGTCAAATAATTATTTTGTACCGGTTATCCAGCCAAAGAAACTATGGTCGCCAAAACTGACATGACATGTCTAAACAGATAATTATGGACCACTGAGTTATAATTTTCCAATGCTTGCGTTTTAAAAGAAATTTTGTCTTATGATAATACCTTTTAATGAAAGAACTCAGTTTGGTCTGTGATTATTTAATTCCCAATATCAAAAAGAAAATTTAAAAATATTTCAGTTTGACATCAAATAAGATGCCAATACTTATCCAAAGAAATGATTGATTCTCAGTTCTGCTCAAACCTCTAAATCTAGTTTAGATGCACAATTTCATCTTGGTTCATTTCTCCTTTATGTCATTCTCATTTATTTGTGCTATATAGGCCTTCATTAGCCCATTAGCCTAAGTGCAGAAAAGTAGGACGTAAAACTCTGTTCATTTCATTTTTCATGTTTCATCTCTTATCCGGGTAGCTATTGTTAATCGCTGTCATAACCACTCCAAATCATATCCACTCACTTGTATCATCCACTGTTTAATTCACCAATGAGCCATTTCTGCTCTAGACCATTCTCGTTATTGTAGGCCTATGTAGACTGTAGACTATTATTGGTCCAAAACATCTTCCTTCATTCCAGCCTCAGATGGCTTTTTTGACAGTACTGTTATCAGCTAGAGAAGGGTTCGACAAACTGGGCCTTGATGTATGGAAATTTTTCGCAACTCCGAAGGTTGTTTTTTAAGATCTATCAGTTATCACGGATACGCCAAACCACGATATATTGGGCCATTCGCCAGTTTCCGTAAAGTTGATTCTGTCTCGGTAATGAATAGTGAATTCCGTTGTGTCTTCATGTGCGAGACTCTTTACTTCTGGTATTCAGCAGTGATTTGTCAAGTGATACTATTATTGCGACCTAAATATAGTCCAAAAATTTAGATACTTTGGTAGATAAACCTAACACTTACTTATGCGTGTAATGCTATATTGTGACTCTCGGTTGACCAATAATACATGATAAATATCAGTTTGAATACATATCTTACTGATGTTTTGTTTTTCATTGACTTTGTTTACTAGCGCCTGTTGTCTTAAAGGACTAACCCTCTAATTTCAGCTAACAATCACGCGACAATATTGGCATAGTTTCGGCAAACTACAGTTGCCAAACAGATAAGTTGTGGAGCGGCAGCGTAACTTTAACGGTAGGCCATTTGATATTGGGCATCACTGTTACTTTCCTTTTGTTAGTAAACACGAATCTGTGACTTTTAGCCGATAACGTTTTAGTTTCGTTAAAAAAAATTTGATGTCCCCGGTGACTGGAAATAAAATGATGTAGGCTACAGGGATATAATGATGGTATACCTGAACTAAAAAAAAAACTGTTCCAAATGTATCAATCATTCGCGCATCCAATGAACATAAATAGGTCTAAAAACTCCATATGTCCGGAAAATCGCCATAACACGTAATCAATTTTGTCTGACCCGAAGCAGATGTTTTGGAATCGGACAGTACTTCTTTCTTGTCACTTAGAAATGGGTGCATCGCACACATTATGAAGGTTAGGAATCGAATTCGAATGGATTTGAGAATGTGAAGATAATATGAGCAATAAAAAGTATTAAATGAGTGGTCCGTGGAATTTCTACGATGGACTATCTCTCAAATGATCTTTCACGGAAGACCGTTTAATTCCCGAATTATTTTAAGATGGAATGACTTGATTTTCGTTGACCCAAAACATTAAATATCGCTTACTCAGGGGATGCCGGGCCTTTTAACAATTGTCAGTGGGTTATGTTCAGATAAACTGTAGGATGTAAGACGTTTGATATTTACTTGATGTCACAGTTAAGATTCAAATTATCTTCTGAATATACGTCACGTATCTATATATATTCTGACCGATAAGATGTGATATAAATTTAGTATTGTTATTCTATCCTATTATGACATTTCTTTACAGTAAACATCATTTGTTCAATCAAGGTCCATAGGCTCTCATATTCAAACAGGTAGATAAGGTAGATAATTTTGAGAGAATGGGTGCAACTTCATTTATAGCTTCTAATTCTGTAAGAACGACAATTGCAGACAACCAGAACAGGGAATGTTCAGAAGAGATACGAATGGTGAATTCAAGAGATAAAATATAACATACGTCATATCCGGATGTAAATGCTGAAAATGAAGCTGTATATAGATGCCGTACACCTACAAGTGCATCTTGGTTACAATTTCTTTAATTTGATAACTGTGAAACTGTGAAGCCAGTGAGAATTCACAGTCTGATATTCTTCAACCTCTTCCTTGAGGTGATTCGCCCACGTTTTGAACTATAAAACTATATTGAATTTAAAGCTATTAATAATAAGTACTCAATGAACAGTGGGAAACTGTATACATGTGACCACTCACTAACACGCTTAATCAGCATTGTCCACAGAGAGTTACTAATTTTGGTTTCCTTTAATTACTTCTTATGTTGTAGTTCTCAGTGTGCCCTTTGATACGTTTATTCGATATTAACATGTCTAGTGCTAATGTACATCGAGACAAATGCCAAGAAAAGCACCAACCTAGGTCACAGGGTACATTGGCTACCGGTATGTCGAATTGGAAGTTATGTGAGTTATATAAGAAGTAATTGTAAAGCAAAAAATTCATCTTAGTGGGGCGTACGTGTAAGAGGTGAATACCTACACAAAAAAGTTGTAAGACCTAAATATTACAAGCAAAAAGCCAGGTTGGTCGGGTTCAAATCGTCTAAAATTGAGTTCCTTTACAGTTGTATGTATCACCTACGACCAAACATAGGGTTCTCAAGCAATTCAATGTAGCTTATAGCTCTATCAGTAGGCGAGTCAAATATATAGACGACTGTATCCCTTTCACACACAAATAAAAGGAAATCACAATGCACATTGCATGTAATTTGATAACTTCTTATCAAGTTGATATTATGTAAGTTACTTGGTTGAATTATAGACCTTGGGTCATGTTAATACATATAATGCATATTATGTTTCTTTGATAGCTACACGTCTTACCATATCCATTTTTGTTTAAACGCAGTGTTGATAATTTTATATGTAGTATATGGCTGGTCAGTGGCGATGCCAGCATCCCGATAGTAAGAGTACAACTAGGGGGTAAACTGACTCAATGGGGAACAACTGTCGAGACAGAATTCAAAATGCGACAACACTAAGCGTTTGAGAGGGTTCTTTTAATTTAGCTAAGTAGGGGTACAATAATTATGGGTGCAATCCATTTTTTAGGGAGGCAAATGCCCCCACTGACGCCGCCATTGGGTTAGATCCATGCAAATTGTTGTTTTCTTTTATGTTTCTTTGATATTCGAGTACTTTCCATATATACTCTTTTTTGCCCTTTTATATCTTTATAAGATAAAATGCGGTTTTACGCCTTACTGCTCTGCACTCTATCCGGCCAATAAAGGACACACCATTCAATGAACATGTTCAATACAATGTTCAAGTAAAGAAGAAGTCTTAATAGTACAATAGGCCTAATTTACTGTTATTTTGTTCGATAAATATAGCCACAGTTTAATCAGATAACTGTTGACTTGTATAAAACTGTTTGACCTTAACCGAATTCGACCACATATATCGAACGCATCAATATGCTTCGATTAAGGCCATAGGAATATTTATAAAGCATGTAAGACTTGTTTTTATTTAGAATTCCATTTCCTATACAACATTTCTGTTTTTTTTTTTTTTGGTTTTTTTTTCAATTTCCAGATTTAATGGAATTTTCTTTTGAAAATTGTGACGTCATTATATTGCCTTAACCAACCTTTATAATAATTTTCAAATAAATTGCATGAATCCATAAAAAAGGAATAATTATGATTACATAATAATATATATATATATATTACCGCGACATTTAATTAGACATATTCATATAATTATAGAAAAACAATAAATTGGGTTTGTGATATATTGATGGCATAACTTATGATTTCTATGACAAAGAACGTCTATTAAAGACTGGGTTTTTTTCACAATGGTTATTTTAGTATCAGGGAAAGTCTGAGTAGGCGTAATTATGATGTGGAAACGCTGTTGTCTACCCTTCTGGTCATTATAGTTATTAAATCAAGTCTACATTGATTACTGTATAGATACATAACCCCTCCAATAAATCAATATATACATTTTCATCAGATTATCAAGTCTCACTTCGCCTGCAGGATAATAGCTACCAGGAATCTTCATAAACAAATCTATTTGTTTCTCCATCTATTAGGTCGTTCAACTTTAACCTCTATACCATTGTGTTTAAAGTTCAACTGCGGGCAATGCCTTCTCTATAAACTTCTATCCCATGATGCATTGAATATTTCGTCATTTAGTCTCAGTTTATCCAGACTTTGATGTGTCTATAGACTTTTTGAGGTTGGATGATAAAGGCTACTTGTGAAGTTTATCAGACTGCTTGTATGTATTTCATGTAGGCCTAATTTATATTCGCCACTGCCAGTTTGTTTATTGCTTTCTTCATATTTGATAAAGCTGTTTTATTATGAATTACTTGATAAACAAACCACATTGAAAAGTTTCAACTTATTTTGGTAAGTTATTTGTTAAATATTTTCATGTATAATTTATTATTTTCAGATACTCCCACCTATTATGATTAATTTATTACAGTAATTTGTTTTTCTCTGGGTTTTTATGGAGCATGAATTCAAGATTCCTAGAGCAATTAAAACGGTTATAAGCCTTTGTATGTGAATCACGAGAAACCAGTCCGATTTCACGCCGACGTTTATGGAGCATGTATATATTTATATATATATGGGCATGGGTTTTGCGCCTTTCCTGAAAGGGCTAATGAAAGGTGATTTTTTCCCTTCCAGGCGCGTTTTTAATCTCTGCCTCTCGGACGTGTATCACTGATCAGAGAAACGAGAAAGGAAAAATCTTAAGGTATTATCTCGGACTATGGCGGAGTCAATTCTGAGCTTTATACCAGATACAAACCCTAAACCGAAATTTGACCATATTGGACTCGCAGCTCTTGGAATAATTACAGAAATCATAGACTGAGTATGAGATATCGAAATGGTGAAATTTGAAGTTCTTAGTACCCTTGATAACAATATATACAGGCTCTGGTATATGGGGCTAATAAATTGTGAATTAATCTGATGGTTGATGATAATTACATTCTAATATCTCATTATACTGGAAATATGTATTGAAATTTGGATTATTTTCCCTGTTCTCAATATGTTAGCATATTTTGTTCTGAATGGTTTGTTATTCCAAATGTCGTCATAATGTACGATATCAATATGAAACTTGTACATAATGTATGCTATTGTCATAATGAATTTCATTTATATGACCGGTATCATTTGTATAAAAACCAGAATCACAATCAAAAATAAAGCCAATATCTATATAAAAGTAATAGCCTATTGCAATTATTATTACAACCAGTATCACAGTGATATTTAACATTTGTATAAAACCGGGTATCATCTGTAAAACAAAAATCAGTATCATTTGTATACAAACAATTGGCCTATTGCAATTCTTATTAAAGCCAGTATCGGATGATAGCAATCATTTGTATTAAAGCCAGTATCACAATAATGCCAAATCCAGTACCGTTTGTATTAAAGTCAATATAATTTGTATCATTTGTATCGAAACTAGTTATATAAAATCCAGTATCATTTTTTATGAAAGCCGGCTTGATGTAATAGCCAGTACAAATATGATATTGAATCTATTATCGTTTTGTATTAATATTCATGTCATGTGTAAATCATTATCTGCTTAAACCCATAAAACTCATACCCATTAAAATTAATATTATTGTTGGAAAGCCAGTATCAAATAGACTTTTGTATAAAAGCCAGTAACAAGTTATGCAAAGTAACTGTAGTTGTTTTCAATGCCAGTATCGAAAATATGAATTATCGTACCATACAAAAAAGTCAAAAACATATTTACTCCACATCAAAATAACTTTGCTAATGTAGTTCAATTAACAAGTCTTTGTTTCTTTTTCATCTTTTGAGCCAACAACGTAGCTAATTTAGTAAATTTGAGATAAATAAGTTCTTTATAAAGAAAAGAAAATTGAATGCAATGAGAAGCGGATTACTTGATAATTACCTATTTATTTGTCGGTCAGAAAAACATATTATTCCTCTGTGTTGTATAATTTTGTCGATTATATTTTTATCGATTTTTCTGTTTGTTTTTGTGTCCATTTAATTCCGTGTTTCATTCGAGAAATATGTTAATCTTGGTGATGTAGATATAACCAAATAGTATGCAGAAAGATGTAAGACAGACCGCAATCAATTAAAAAAAACCTGTTTTGAAAGTTTTTTATGTTCATTTGTCATGTTATTCACCACTCAAGTAATTCATTTCATGACAACATTTAACATTTAAAGAACCATGTATTTAGTTTGCCCAGGTATATTGTGGTCTGATTATTTTACAGTCAAAAGGCATTCGGTGTTTCAGCATGCTCACAAAAACAGTTTACATACAGAAAAATATGACTATTGTTGAAGAGATGAAGTCGTATAGATATGTGTTTTACCAGTTGACAAAGCTCAAATTCAACAAACTGTTCCCTTTAAATGAACACAAACATAACGCGAAAGCTCAAACTTTCTGCATGCAGGCTTGATTATTCAGGAAGCAGGTAGTATATCCGGGAGAGAAATGGTGTATGATGCTTACTTGTAGTAATGGAATTGGTTGGTTATCAGAATTTTTGCAAAATGCGAGATCATGTTAAAACATACAGTGGCTCAACTAGATGAGTATGTGGGTCGGGACTTCAGTATGTTGTAGCCTTATTGTATGTTGTAAAAGTAGTCTGGACTGTAGACAGTTAATATTTTGTCTTGGATGGGGACCCCTTTAGGGATAGGGAGACAATGGTATTTGTTTCAACCAGTCCCTATGTATGTTGAGCTGCTGTAAGAATCACAGGAGCTAAGGTTATAAAGACCGATCTATGCCTATAGATTCTCCAGTTAAACTTGATGTAGTTGGATTTTGCATAACTAGTAACTAATATTTATACTGTTAATTACAAATGTGGATTGGTTTTAAATTGACATTGTGGTCATATTCTGTTATTCATAATGCGGTGAGGTTATGATGACCACGAGAAACCATCTTTATATGACACATTAAATATAAATTCAGAATAGGCCATTATGTTATTACCAGTAGTTGCAGATGCAGCTGTAATGGGGTCATGATGACTTGCAGTAAGTCGGCTAAAACAATTAGAAAGACCTGAGTGTATTTACTGCATTTGGTTATCCAGTCACTTTGCCTAATATTGATCGACCACATTTCATTCTAAATAGTTAGTCAGAAAATCGACAATTCTAGTCGACATCAGGTCAAGCGCCAGCCAATGTTTTAAATATGACCCATGAATAACGAATGTTGATTGGCTAAAAGCTAGGTCGGTACAAATAATATAGTATACATGTACTACATTCACATTTTCACGTAGGTTATTTTGAGCGCAGAATTGAGGTAACATTTCTCTTGGATATTAAACTCCGAAGGTAAGTTTTTTTAAAACATATTGTGAGTTAATATAGTATTTAAAATTATTAAATAGGCCATACCACTCCCACGCGTATGTGTGGTATTGTGGTTTCAACATAAATTCAATGAATATAATGGGTGTACAACTATATTCATATCGTACATGATAATATCACCACGTTTTTATCTCCATTGTTCGTATACATATATTCAGGAAAGATCATTAAATATGAATGATATATTGGCGGGAAATGGTCATAGTCTGTTTGTTTACGTAACGTTTGATCCACATAACAGTGTGTGTATGCTAAAAATTATTGGTTATCCATGTATACTAAAATTAGTTCAGAAGTGTGCACTAACCTAAACACTGCCTTTTGGTTCAGTGCCCATGCTTTTTTTGTGATTTTTGGGTACGTTCCAAGCTTTGCATTTAATTTTGAAAGGCATTGACAAGGGTTACTGTTTTGTATGGTACCTATACATATTCAGTTGCCTATATTTTTCAGTAAATGTGGATATATTAGAACAATAGAAGCTTCTCTATGAAAATTGCGCCCAATAGTTCGTTGAAGGTCGATGTAACTTCTGCATAATATGACCTATTTATTCTGACTATATGTTTCATGACTTGCATCGGCCTTTATAATATTAAAAGGAAATCTCTCGTATGTGTCATTGTCCACTTGAAGTGCTCATCGAAACGACGTAACATACTTGCCCAAATTCAAGTCAATAATCCATATAGGCCTACGTGACGTCATATTGAACCAGTTATCATCTAACGGGATATCGAGATCGGAATACCTACACGTTGACCATTGTGGTCATGGTTTTAAAAAAAAAATTTGTTTGTTTTTTGACCGACGAAAAGTGTGATATTTTGAGAGTTACTATATTTTGTAAAAAAGAAACATTGATTAACTAGATTTAAACCGTGACTTCTACGTGACATTTTTGCACTCAATCAATATATATATGATAACTTCATCAGAGATCTTTCAACTTGTAATGGCGGCTAATGCATGTTTTTTCGTACTTGCTCGACTTAATGGTGATCTAGATAATGATATACCCATGTAATTTATTCAGACGAATACACTCAGAAAAAGAATATTAGCAAGCCGATATGAGTGTTCTTTCACTGTGGTTCATGATCAATATCCCATTTCAACCACAAAGATTGTTATTTTACCAAGTGCAGATACATGTAGTCTTGAGAAGCCATGATACGTTTGGTACTAATACTTTTATCAAATTTCCCATATTGCACACTGTATGGCGGTTTTCACCTATCAAAATCTGAAGGTAAAACTAAAGGAAACCTGTTTCATTTCATTTGCTACAATTTGCTTGTAAATGAGATTCAAAATGTTTCATACTATGCTAATGCGCACATATCAATATGCTATGTTGATAATGAAATGATGGATTGCAATAGGCCTATTATTAAAAATGCAGCTAATTAGCTTATTCAATTTTTGTTCTATATTTATCGATGTAATAAGGAAATTGAATTTTAATTTAAATTTGGAGACGTACCCATCAATCATTAGACTATTTTCAAGCGTCTTTTATTTATTTTAAATATATATATTTAAATAGAGGTTTCAAATCTATCAGTAGCCCTAGTTGTAAAAGTTGTTTCAGATCTACCAGTAACTATTGTTGTAAAAGTTGTTTCAGATCTACCAGTCACTCTAGTTGTAAAAGTTGTTTCAGATCTACCAGTCACTCTAGTTGTAAAAGTTGTTTCAGATCTACCATTAACTCTAGTTGTAAAAGTTGTTTCAGATCTACCAGTAACTCTTGTTATAAAAGTTGTTTCAGATCTACCAGTCACTCTAGTTGTAAAAGTTGTTTTAGATCTACCAGTCACTCTAGTTGGGGAAGTTGTTTCAGATCTACCAGTAACTTTAGTTGTAGAAGTTGTTTCAGATCTACTAGTAAGAGGTTGTCTCAGATCTACTAGTAAGAGGTTGTTTCAGATCTACTAGTAGCTATATGTGTGGAGTTGTTTCAGATCTACCAGTGACTCTAGTTGTAAAAGTTGTTTCAGATCCACCAGTAACTCTAGTTGTAAAAGTTGTTTCAGATCTACCAGTAACTCTAGTTGTGAAAGTTTTCATATCTACCAGTCACTCTAGCTGAAAAAGTCGTTTCAGACCTACCAGTAGCTCTAGTTGGAGAACTTGTTTCAGATCTACTAGTAAGAGGTTGTTTCAGATCTACGAGTACGAGGTTGTTTCTTTTTGTGAAAGTTGTTTCAATTCTACTCTACTGGATTGAAATGATAATGCTTTGGGTAGGTAAAGTGAATATTTAAACAGTCAATGGCCTTGTGGTCATCTGCCTTGTCGTGATGAGAAACTGATTTAATTTAATATTTCATTGAAAATTCCATATTCACGTTCTTCATGAAGACAATTTTTGTAGCTGGCCGAATCTCTTTTTTCTGCAAATGCCAACATCATGATTATTTTAATGTGGTAATCATTTTGCCACCCACGTTTCTGTCAGTCTAATTGTAGTCATTACTTGCTGTCTGTACAATCCAACTTTGATTTGTTGTCATTGAAGACTACTTTTGGAATTCGACGCATCCGCCAGTTTGACAGTAATTGACCAATCAAAATAAAATTTATCCAACTTTCTAGTTAGTCTCTATGATGCCGATTTTTTTGGAGTTTTTTTTCTCAATTATCAAGTTCTGAACTTCCTTGGACACTGGCATGATCCGAATTTAGTGTTCGGTTTGCTCAACGTTTTTACACGAAATTCACATGAACGTCTTGACATTGCTTTGTATGTGAATAATTTTTCATCTGGTCACAATTAGTTAATTCGACTGATAAGTTTTGTTTGTGGTCAAACTTTTAATCAATAGGATACTTTACGAAAGAAGATGAGCTGTAGCGCAATCCAAGTTGGATTTTGAAAAAAGGTTGGTCGTTGTTTGAAAAGTGAAGCATTTTTCCTCATGTGCCTCCATTAAACTACGCCCTTGGAAACATTTTGTAGCTAACCCACAGCATGGTCAATGAAATATAGATGCTGAGTTTTATCAAGTCAGGTTAGCTTTAAAAACAATGACGTCATGACCCTTTGAACTTTGACGTAAAGGTGTGAGCAGGTGTGAATTGACCAGTAGGCTCTAACTATGACTTTCTATGACGATTTATTAGTTATTTAAGATACAGTGTTATCGCTCTGGTGTACTCTCTTAAAGGTACATTTTGCTGCTATTATGCTATTAGCAAATATGGCGCAAAATAAAAGGTACGTTAA
The DNA here is from genome assembly GCF_000327385.1 of Lottia gigantea. Classification (NCBI taxonomy): domain Eukaryota; kingdom Metazoa; phylum Mollusca; class Gastropoda; family Lottiidae; genus Lottia; species Lottia gigantea. The sequence continues at coordinate 5,636,562 of NW_008708400.1, forward strand.
ATTTTGAGATGTATGAGAAGAGAAACGAAAATATATTTTATCTTAATAGCAGTATGGGGTATAAAGTTATTATATTGTATGTCAAATCGACATTGCCCAGAGCGTTGTCAGTTACATACTTTCCTCTACACATACTCTTTTGCTTGTCACACGAAATAGCCGCGGGAAATTTTCACTTTTTATTATTTGTAATGATTATTATGCATCACCATGGAAACTTACCTCTAAGTAGAAAAATAATTTTTTTAAATATACGTAACCACGACTTTTTTTTCGCCAAAAGTATATATTTATGATGTATTACTAATCTAGGCCTACATAGAAAAAGTGTTATTGATGCGTTATATTGAGTGAGTGATTGCATAGATGCATAGATGGTCTGCCATTGTTTACCATGTTTTGCAGGTACTCTAGGTCGCTCAGACTTGACATGTTTTATGTCTAATTTTAGATGCTCTTCTCATTTCATATGGTAAATTGTTGTGCGGTCTATTAAACAATGTTTATCAGCTGTTGTGGCAGTATTTCACACCAAGAAAACAAATTTACTCTATAAAATATTACGTTCTGCTCTCTGATCGTATGATTTCAATGGGCCAGTGCAAACTATAACATGCATTTTCCAGTCCAATTAATAGACACATCAAGTTCACGTTTGTTTTCGTTATTGGATATGTGCGTTACGTAATCATACGATGACCGATTATGTGTTATGACGTCAGATTTAAACAGGTGCCCGTTGTTTGACCCTTGGTCTAGACTGACCATACTGTCAGGTTCATCAGCGGTCAAGCTCATAATCTAAATTCTTTAATTACTCTCGTGTTTAGATTTGATCTGTACAGCTGTAATGGCCGAAAGGTCGTGACCTGTTGACTAAGACCCTGGTCATGACTTTTTGGTCATTCTATAACCGTAAGGACTGACCTCCAGGGTGTTGACCGACTTTATTTCTCATTTGTCTCTGTCATTTACAGCTTATGTTTGATGGACACAGGAAGCACCAACTACGTTAAAGGTTTGGAACATAATTTGCTTTCTCTTTCCAGTTTTAAGTCATATAAAATAATGATAATAATTGTTCAGATATTATTTGTCTGAACTGATCATGCTTTTAGAGGAACAATGTAGGAAGATTTGGTGCCTACGTCAATGTTTGATTTTCAATTGCCAATGCCTCTATTGCAGTAGGTGGGTGTCTAACAGAATTTCTAACGGATTGCTAGTCTCATGAAAAGTCAGAATGGTTTTGTTCAATGTGTCAACTAGCTAGAACAGTAGTCATATCGATTGAAGGCGAGAGGTAAATAGCTTGAATCATCCTAGCACATCGGACAGAGACAGTTCTCGTGTCAATGACCTGAATACATTCTAGCTGGAGCAGGTCATTATCATTATTTCTGTGGTCGTTGACCTTTATCATAATAGTTCATTGTGCAGTTATTTCGCCACATACCGTCCTGGATAATTCTTGCACATAATAAAATGCGTTTTTGCGATCATTCAATTTAAGTGAATAGTAATTTCACTATTGACATTAAAATCGTTTACCCCCTAATCGCCACATCACACCGTAGGAGTAAATAGTAAAGATATCGTTCAAGAAAGAGTGGATTCTCTGGGTCCCTACTTTACAATTGTCTCATGACCTCTGTTAAATAAAAAGTTCATGACAAGTAGCTTGCTGTTCCATTTTCTCTCGACGTTATTTTTTGGTAAAAAAAAAATATACTTAATTTAATGGTTTTGTCATTTCAAGGAACATGGTAACCATGACAGAATGATTTATGGATTGTCTGTGATCTCTCTGCTTTGAAATCGCATCAAATACATATATAACGTTATTATCATTTCAAAAAGCCTTGACATGATTCAAAACGCCTAAAAGTAAGTTGCATGCTCGGTTATCACACATGCAGATAAGAATGTAGTTAAAATGAACTACCACGATCGTTTAAAAGGAGCCAGTACAGGTTTTATTTATATGATGTGAGGTTCATCAAGCGTCACGTTTCATCATTTTAATGATGTTTCAACACGAACTCCATTGTCAACGAGAAGATGAGATTTCCCTCTTATTATTAAAGAAACATTATTAAAAATTATTTAGTAATATATTAAATGGACTGTAATGAAGTTTTCTTAGGAAACTAATAACATCGGTTTACACTTTTAGACCTGTACGTACAATTAGAATTCTTTTAAGCGTCTGGCTGAAAATTGGAATGGTGCAAATTGATGCTGTCATTGACCCTGATACACATACACAGTTGAGAAAACCGGTTGGATGGTTGGTTGGTTGGCATATGACAATTTTAAGTTAACGTCCACTTCTAGCTGATATCGCAGACTAGGTAGTTGTTGGTAGTCGTAGTAGTTGGAATGGTTCAATTGGACGATTCTGCACTGTTTGTAGTTGAGAAAGGGTAAGATCTGGTGGATTCAAATGACTTTTACAATTCATTAAAACCACCTACAGACATTCCATTACCCTGTTCTATTTTTGGGGTTATCGTATTGTGTTTCTTTTGTTATGCTTATCTCGAAGATCTAAATTAATCCTTAAACGGGATCAAGAATTCGGTCAGGGATCAAATTATTATAACATTGTATCACATAATATACATGGGTATAATAAAATAAAGTTTAATGTCACATCTTGAGATATATTTAGGTCTCCTTGGGTAAAAATAGGGTTTATTTCAAGCATGTTAAAGACCTTACTTCTTAGTAATCCAATTAATCTATGAATGAACTGTATTGTGAAAAGTAGGATCATGTTGTGTAACAATATCTCTCTATAGCTTATGGTCATTATTTGTTTTTCTCATGTAATGACTGCCTTTGTAGCTTCAGGGATTCTCTGACATTTTGTAAGTCATCACTTGACGGTCTTGACATTAACCACCTAACTTGTGGCTCTCTTTACTTCACTTCTGTTTATTGTGATTGGGGCTATATATAATGTCATTGTACTGTATCCACTGTTCAGTGAAGCCAAGCATCCAGGCCAAAGTAAGTAGGTGGGAGTTCATCGAAGGATTGTCTGTTTATCGATTATGAGTTTAGTTTCGAAGATGACCTTTTACCTATGTCAATGTTCTGCCAAGAGACTCAGGTATTATGTGAGTTAAAATGCTATAGATCTAAATCTTTGATAGCCCAAATGCAATTATTACTTTTCTCTCTTCAAGAATCTCCTTTGCATGACTTTCAATTGGTTGGTACGGTGCTCTGAGACTTAGATTATATTTGTTTGATTATACCTCTTTATCTGGTCGAAGCTTAAAGGTGTATCATAACCACCACTGATTTCATACGAATATTGACAGTCTGGTGGTACCATAAAACAAATCTAAATTCTTTGTGGTTTAAAAAAGACATTCAATGATTGTAGCTTCCTCAGAATTTCTTTCCCAGAAATGTCTACACAGACAATAATGGCTGTGTTATTTGTCTCATTTAGTTACCTAGATAGTCACTTTGAACAGTCCAACAGGAAGTCAATTATGGCGCCAAAACTAGTGATGTTAATAGTTCAGATCATAGACTTTCATCTCTGAGAGGAAACTGTTAATTTTTGGGGATGAGAGTAGTGAAGGAAATAAACCATGTGCAACAAACAGAAGCAGGAAACAATAGTTTTGATATTTTATTTATTTACATGAAAAAGAGGAAATCTATTATCGCTTCGGTGGATTTTGAAAATCGTTGATTCTATATTGTCAATGATTTCCTTACGTTGTATTAAAATCTTTTGATATAATTTTTAGTTTTTAGTTCTGATTGAGTTGTTTGGTAGAGTGAGATGTTATGATTTCGTGCCAACTCCAATGTCTGGGTTCATTAGACAGCAGTAGGCCTACATATTTCTGTCGTTGTATTTTGACCACAGGATGTATCTTTCCGCTCGCCTTCTAGGTTTGAATAACGCCGTTTCCATGATATACAGAAACATTTACAGCTTTCTATGTTGATTTTTATTTTTTAGAAAAAGCTTTTGTAATTATTGTTATCTGATGGCTGTAAATTTTAACGAATCTCTTTACTCTCAATCGAACTCACTAACGTTAAAAAACTTTTTAAAATAAATAGTGAAGCCGTGTATAGTGCACAACTGAGTACAATCTGTAGTAAAAAATGGTGCCAAAACAGAAATTTTAGAGGTCATTGACTGTTGTGCACCATCTATAAATATAATCTATAGAAATTCTCTCAAACCTTGTGTTTTATTGATGGCTAATGTAAGATAATTTCAAATTATTATATCATATGTAATTATATATATTTATCTTATTACACAACTAACTTGTCATCGCTGCTTCTACAAAGAATATTCAGTTTGGTTTTGGTGAAAAAAATATTTTGAACATTTTGCTAGAATTTGATATTGTCCTTGACTTATTGCTTTTTTTTTAGCTTCGTGTGTATTTTTAAGTATTCATATGTATGTGTTTAATGTGTTACATGGCAGGTGTTCACATAGTTGATCCTGAATTGTAGATATATCTTGGTGCAGGAGGACTAAGACAAGTCTAGTCTATATGCGCAGCTCTATGGTAGATTTAGGTAGTGTCGTTTTGCGTTTTGACTGAAAAGCAACAACTTGGTCACATGTAGTCACATTTCAATAACTGTTGCTGATGATCGAAACAGCTGCAGGAAATTCTAGTACCAAGACAGTCGCACAAACATCAGGTGCTGTCAGTGCATGGCCCATTTAGAGTATGTAGGCGCCGATATCTGGAAATACATAAAATGAAATATTAAAAGTGAGATTGTATAAGATATAGAGACTGTGAAACAGCGTGTTAAATAAAATGCCATGGCAACAAGAAATGATGATTAGATGACTTACGTGAAGACATGCGCTCATTTCTATAAATAGCAACCTATCTCGCCAGTTCAGCTGTTTGCCATTTCAGAAATCACCTACCATTAGTAGAACACGCCGAGTGGTGAAAGGAATACTGGCACGTGCTCTACTCGTTGGTATATATATGAAAGAAACATTGAATATTTTAAATTGAGAAAACTGCTAGCATAAGCAATAGGATTTATATTGATGTTGTGTTTCACCACGTTGAAAGGTAATGTTGAGTTTGTCTATTGGTTTTATTTTGTAGTTCAATCCATAAACAGAAAGACACAAAACTTTCAATACTATATATAATTGTATTGGTATATAAATATACATTCACGAAATGAATCGGAGTGTCCTTTTTTAATTATTATGCTTAATTTTAGGAACAGACTCTTGTATCAGATGTATAACCGAGCAATATTTTCTTTCTCTCTCTGGTTGTATATTTTAAAATGTCTATTATGAAATCTTACAGTAATACAAATAAAATCCATACTAGGAATTACACAAAAATTCACTTTGAGAAATTTTCAATTTTAAGAGATCATATGTAAAATCAAAGCCCAAGGCTTAAAGCTTGTTGTAATAAAAAGTTTAAAAATAAAAACATCAAGTTTCTTCAATTTGTCTATTTGATACATATCTGATATCAGTAATCAGTTGACATTAGTCCGAAACTATCAGTGATATGATTCAAAGACATGATGACTACAGAAAATGGTAAAATACTAAAAAAAAATATTGTGTCTTGTTTGTTTCAAAAGCTTTTCAAAAAATTGAATTGTTAAATTGTTATAATTTGTACTATGTTGTTCCATATTGTTCTGGTCATATCGTATGGCGTAATGTTTGCAATAAAGTTATTATTTTTTTTTAAAATAAGGGATAGCTATGATTTTACAATCGATCAGATAAAAGAGAAAGTATGACACACTTGAACTTAATTTATTCATCAACCCAGCATTCATCAGGTTTATGATATTAAAAGGTTTTTTTTTTAAATCTCATTGGTATATGATGTTAAAGAGTTATAAAAAAATCTCAATGGTATATGATGTTAAAGAGTTAAAAAATCTCATTGGTATATGATGTTAAAGAGTTAAAAAAAATCTCATTGGTATATGATGTTAAAGAGTTAAAAAAAAATCTCAATGGTATATGATGTTAAAGAGTTAAAAAAATCTCATTGGTATATGATGTTAAAGAGTTAAAAAAAATCTCATTGGTATATGATGTTAAAGAGTTAAAAAAATCTCATTGGTATATGATGTTAAAGAGTTAAAAAAAAATCTCAATGGTATATGATGTTAAAGAGTTAAAAAAAATCTCATTGGTATATGATGTGTAAGAGTTAAAAAAAATCTCATTGGTATATGATGTTAAAGAGTTAAAAAAATCTCATTGGTATATGATGTTAAAGAGTTAAAAAAAATCTTATTGGTATATGATGTTAAAGAGTTCAGTGTTAAAAATCTTTCATACGACTTTGCCGGATAAGTAGTAAAATATCAGAATGGTTTGTACCCGGATTGTTAGTTTCTTTTTATAGCTTCTGAGCTTTTGGAGCCTGATAACAAATTTTTCTGCAAGTTGGTATGTAACCAAGAAGGTAGTCAATTTTATCCGGATAGTTACACAGATAGTTTAGGTAAAAGGAGTTAGATGGATTATCACTTTTCACTCTGGAAGATATTTCCTGGGGGTTTTAACCTTATGAATTATTTTGGCGGTTTTGAACCGACAAGATAGTTTCCTCCTGGACCGACTATAGTCAGATAACCTCTTTGTATGGCGAGTCGCATAAATAGGGTGGTTTGCTTCTGAACAAAATGCTTTCTTTGAAGTGTAAAATCCTCTGAAAAAGTTTAGTTCGTACATAGTTATCAGTGTAAAGTCAAAGCGTTTCGGATTAAGTTGACACAGTTTTGAATTAGGACGGTTAGTGCGACGAAGTTAACATACAATTAACTAATTTCACAGGCATATGTAAGTTATGAGTTGGGTGAATACACATTAAAAACTATTCAGCTTTACTTTCCCCTCTTTCATAGAACAATATTCTTCTCTTGTATTTATTACATTTGCATGGCCTCCTTTTGCACTTGGTGATCCCAAATGGATTTGATAGTTTTAGTCAAACCATAGAACTATAAGATTTATATAGTTTATCGTTTTAAAGATAGGGCTTTTGGCATGTATTATAGAAGGTATGACGAGTGGTTTGAGCGCGATGATTGTGTCTGTGGTTTAAATATAGATTTTATTTTTAGACTTACGATGTATTTGAATTGATTTGCTATTTTCAAGGACATAGTACATCTGTCCTCCCAAAACTCGTTCGACAGACGTACAGTTATAACTGGCTATAGACGTGATAGAGTGGCAAGCAAACCGTTTAACCTAATTATTTCTTTTAAAATAGTCTATTTCTCCCAGACATGCTAATCTTTGATTTCCTATGTCTTGTCCGAAGAGCTGACAACGCAATAATAGCTAAATATATTGCTTCAATTTTCAAAATCTGTCTGACGTCCAATTTAGAGCTGTGGTCGATAAAGGGTGAAATACAGTCGAAGAATAAAGAATAAGTCTGAAATGAATTTGAAACACAATTTTTAATCTGTTATCCCAATGTGGTTATTCCACAATATTGCCTTGTGTTTGTGATCCCAATGGTTTTTCAGGGCTGTTCAATTCCAGCTGCAAAGATTGGATTGCAAAGGATGCCGTCATATAATAGATGTCCCCCTCCATAGTCTGATGCAATAAAGCGTAGTATTGCAACATATATTGCTTATCGAACCACTGTGGTTCGTCTTATTCAGTAGCATTCATAAAGGGTTTTCTTGTCGTAAGGTCGCTATCATGGATACCCATGCCTTTTGCCTTTATTTTGATGTCTGAAGTTTAGTAATTTGAGTTGATCCAATTACCAACGCTTTTGTATTTGCGATAATGACGTGATAATCAGGACATAAAGAAAAATAAAACAACGTTGAGCGGCAAATCATCATTCTGGAAATAGAATCTACAATATCAACCCCGGTACAAAGACATAGCTGGATACAAAGATATATATTTTTAACAAAGTGGTATATGATCATGTTTGGTAGTAGTAAATTATAACAACTGAAATGTATTACTGTCTCTTGAACTGTCACATTCTGACAAATTATAGCTCAAATTGTGTCTTCGGGGCTAACAAAATGAAGTTAAATGTCATTTGAGGTTATATACAGTGAATAATTAAAGTCCTATTTTAAATCTAAGGAAATTTAGTTAAAAGCTCCATTTACATCAACCTAAAGCCCTGAGCTAGGATTAAGCTTGTCAAGTAGTGTGCTGAAAGTATATTTCCTTATCGAGTGGGACCGTTGATTGCTACTAGAAATACACGTCGAGTTAAATTTGAATTTGTGCTGAGTCGACAAATTATATGAAATAAATTGACGTCAGAGGATGGATGTACTCGTGATAATGTGATGCCATGTTATTAACTCTTGTTTGTAATCTGTCTGGCACCGTACATTTACTTCACCCCACTTAACAGTTTACATCTTACAATATGTCGATGGATACATTCATTTTACATGTCATTTTGAATAGGAAACGAATGCATTTTTTTGTTGCTTTTATTTAGATTCATGAGATAAGATTTGTCTATATGGATTTTTGTGTTCGCAAGTACATAATGTAGGCTGTAGACCGTGCACTAATATTTCAATTCTAATTCTGTTCTCAGTTTTTCAAAAACAACCGTAGGTGTTCTCAGTTAAGGTGAAGGTCGGTTCGATCGATAAGAGGTTTTGAAGTATATAGCGGTTTCATACATTTAGCAAACGTCAATATCACGTAAACCCTCTTTATAAGCTGCTTTTTTAAAATCCTTCTTGTGATAAAATCTTTTTCTCCGCTTCCAAACTCTTTTCGAGAATCTCATAATGATTATTTTTACCCACCAGAATAATAATGATCAACTACAAGTATGACATATGCTGAATCACAAAGAATTATAGAATTTGGCAGGCAATCACAATTAATATGGTCGTGCTGCCATGAGAGCATTAATTGCATCAAGTTCTCTGATTAGAAATAGTAACAGTTAAACTTGAATATGGCACGTAGTCTGGGAAATGCATGAAATAGGTTGATTACTGAAGTTTGACTTGCTGTCAGTTATTTAGCAAGCAGACTATAATTGACAAATATGTCTTAGCACCTTGCTGTTACTTTACCTTATCTTAATTACGACTATTTCGAAACGGGAACCACCAGACGTTAAAGACGAGTTAATAAAGGCTGTTGATATATACTCCCTCGTTTGAATCCCGGCAACTCCCTTGTTCAGTTATTGTAAATTTAATATAAATTTGACGACAATCGATTTTTACTCGAGTTCTATAATAGATCAGTGACATAATTCGCGGACATTGATCGTTATTGTGAAGTGTACTGAAGGCTACAGTGCCCTACTGACATAGTACAAGAGCATTGATTTCTCTCTCAGATAACAATGTGTCTTATAGGTCGCCCACTTGTAGCAAGTTTTCTTTGTTTTCGTTTTCTATTAAATTCCTAGAGAAGATACAAAGGCTCTTATTGTGAGGACGAGAGTATTAATATAGAAGGGGTTTATTTTATTAAGAAGGTTTTTTACGAGTCAATCATAGTTTAAACCACGTCCCATTATGAATAAATAGATGGGGCCGTGCATGTGCTCATATTTACAAAACAAAACACACTGGCTACTGCGTCTTGACTGTCGATAGGTTGTTTTTCGAAATCATGTGACATCATGAATATTTTGTTACTTCGGCCCCATTGCACGTACGCAGTTTGTCTGCAAAGGGTAACCAGACGATGTTAATGGACCTGCACAATTTTAGCGATTTAGAGAAGGATTGTTGCACATTTAAACGACACTTACAGCCTCAGTTGTCACCATCCTGTAGAATGTCTATGAGATCTGTCAACTCTTTCTAGCCTAATAAGCTCAGGAAATGACGTCAGTAAATGGTTAGTCTTTTCGGATTAAAGTGTTTTGAGAATAATACATCATTTTAATTTAACTCAGGCGTCAGTTCCGGTTTATTTTGGTACCACACGCGAAAACAGAAGGTGCAATGATCAACGCTAACGAAAATCAAATGAAAAATTTCCACCATTTCACTTGTTTTCATAGAATTAATCCGGTAAATGTGAATCATTCGGTAGTGGTAATCCCTTTTGAAAGACACGTTCGATTCACGGTGCCGATTATCGCAGTTAAATTGTTCGATTGACGTCATCAGTATGGAAAGTGCGGTGACTGAAGACAATTATTATGATGATGATAAAATCAATAATGATTCTATTATGTCTATCAAATTTCATTACCGCTCAGTATGTATAGTGATACACTTTTCATGCCAAGGCGAACATTCTTCAATGTCTACCTTTTAGGTCCTAGAGAATTGTGAACGTGCCAAATTTTCTGTGCTTATGAAAACATGTACATTGAAAGCATAGGTGGGAATATAAGAAAACACCTACTCAAAAGTTGATATTTGCAAGTTTTGATATGTGTCTCAGTACATATTTTCTCTAAAATTCACTTTTGTTGTATTTTTCATGCAATTTTCCAGGTACACTGATTGACTTTTATTTGGTTAAATGTTAGGACTTGTCTGTTTTTTTTTATTTTACGATCAAGACTAGTACACTAATGAAAATGTAGCGTGCGACTGAACGAGTGGAGTGTTTTCAACCAAATCATGTCATCTCTTTACAAAGTTTGTTGACATCATACAACCTAGTTAAAGGTCATCACTCGATATTGGCCTGGTTTCAACTGTCATACATGGCCTCTTTTTAGGTGTCATCATTCATGTAACAAACATAAATAAACCTATTGGACCACATTATTTAAAAAATTGTTATTTTTTCTTTGCAAGCAGATCATGAAAGCATAACGTATGCTTTGAATTATAGTTGACTTGACATAAAATAATATGACATGTGCGCAGGGATTTTGAGATGGTATATAAATCGCATTCTAATAATCATTCTGAAAATCAATCCGGCTGAGCGATTCCACAAACATCGTTATTTATGGTTGTTCAAACTATATCATAGAAAGTCTCTGATTGGTCATTATTTATTGAGTCTCGTTTGAAACCAAGAGATAATATGGCACGGTTTAGAACATGTTCAGTTTACAATCTCAATATTTGAGTCTTCCTCCCCAATCTCTCTCTGAGGTCCAATGGTCAGGTATTGTTCACCTTTGAACTTTGAATATGCATTGATGGCCTTTAACCTTCGGAGATTCATTGTTAACCTTTGACGATTCATTGTTAGCCCTTGACCTTAGAAATTGCATTGGTGACCTTTGACCTTGGAAGATGTATTAATAATCTTGAAAGCTTCATGGGTAGCCTAAGGAGATAAATTGGCATCCTTTAACCTTGAAAGATGCAGTGGCAACTTTTGACCATTGAAGATGGACACATTGGTATTATTGGACCTTTGACAAAAAACTGAATGAGTTTTTAATTTTATCTTTTCAGGTGCAATTCACTGAAAACAAGACAAAGTATGGTAGAAGTTTAAATTGACAGGGTGTTTCTAAGGTTGAGAGGGAACAAACTTCAGCTGGTACTGTATTATATATAGAAGGGGAGGTGCAATATGGATCATTATTCGCCAGAATTCATCGAGGATGAGCCGCTCGATTTAAGCATAAAACCACGCGCTAACAAACCAGCCAATGAGAAGCAGGCTAGTGCGGTATGTCTGGCCAAAGCCTATGATTATGGCAGCCATTCTAAACATTTCCATGATCAGAGGGAAACTCAGAGTGCTCCAGTAATTCGCTATGAAACTGGCAATTCGGGAATAGAAACTAGACCTAGGACGTACGATAATCACAGATATTCAGCATTCTCAGTGAAAGCCCGTATTCTCAGGGACTGTGAAAGTTACAAAGAAAAATATAGTATACCGGATAATAATCAAATCAATACATCATACCACCGCCATAGCCCTCCCAAAACTTCATACAGTGCTTATCCTAATACTATTGGAAATATACATCATGCCACAGATCATTCACTGCACGCACCTCCGCCAAGGAACCAATCAACGACGGCATATTCGTATCCCAGTAACGAAAAGCCGGAAGGTAGATTTGACGTCGGATATCTCAGCCAATCAGATTGCCCAACTCGTACTAGTCTCATGGATTTCTTTAACGATTCTATAGAGGTTGGATTAAGAAAAGATAAACCTAGCGGAGATAACCCTGCTCGTTTAAAACGAGAATATGTTGAATCTATGGATGAATCTCGCTACAGCCCGTCTGATTCTAAACGGCATAAACCAGAGGGCAGACCTGTGATTCGCCAGTTCAATTCTCCATTGGTAGTCGACAAGAAAGATCAAATCACACAACAGGAAAAGATTGATGTAGTTGGCATGAATGAACCTGAATCTTCAAATTTGAGAAATAGTTCGCCCGTAGCTACTGAACCAAAAGAGAACTGTAACACGTCTAATGATAAAACTCAGGAACAATTCAAACAAAATATTTCTCTTCCACCGCGGAAAAAATCTGGATCGAAAGTTTTAGATTTGGATTATATGATCTCGAAGGTATTACTGGACCGTGGGGATATTCCTAATGCTCAAAGAGCGCAACCACACTCTATTAAAAGAATATATTGTGGGGAAGGGAAGGGACAGCTGAAACTAATAGATTTAATTGAGCTTCAAGTCGAAGAAAGTTTAAAAGCTTAAAGTCGCTTCACCACAGTTCTACGATGGTTTTAAATGGAAAAGTGCTTCAGTTTACCATGACGAATGGAAACGTTTCTTGTATGAAGACATGTAGTCTCGATGTCGTAAGAGGTTATTGTCCACGTTTGATGTAATTGCCATTTAAGTAAAACAGCCGAAAAGGTTGTAACAAGCACTTCTCATTATTGAGTGATATCGTGAAGTGAATAAGATAGAGCTAGTCTTTCTGTGAACTCAATTCCATAAAAGACGTCACGGTAACTTATTGCTCTATGCTTTCGACACGTGTTTCTGATATGAATTCACCATCAGGACAGCTGGTGAGACAATGCAATTTCCTTTATTAGGACTTTGAAGTATGGGCATCTTGAGCAAAATCACTGACAAGAGCGATTTGACTTATTTCCTTACTATAGGGCAGTTATCTGAAAATTTTTCGCTATGGCAGTATGGTAATGTGAATGTGACCGTAGAAGTAAAACTACCATGTCGTACACGCGTCCAGCGTTGTTACGGCCATTGTGTTAAGTCTAGATTCTGTAGGAGTGTTTAAACCTCGTTGTATAAGAAAGACTACAGTGTAGACGTTGGACACGTTAACAGATGCGTACACGTACACTGTAAAGTGTTATATGAGTAAAGATACAAAATTTGGGTGGCAACTGTGCTGCCGGATAACCGTTGTTTGAGGCAGTATAATTATCTGTAAACGTCCATTGATCTTATGATAAACACACTTGATGTTCTCTGCCAAGTGAACATAAGTATCTTGATTGTTTCTATCTAAAGAAAATGTTACAGATGGTTTTCTGGTGGTTGTTTCGACCAATATATTTTGTGTTTTGAAAGAAATGGCTGAAGGTTTCTTACTGTTTCGGGATGTGATGATCCGAGGCTAGGGAGTTCAAGGTCGTATCAGCAGTATTACTAAACTCAATCAATAAATTTACATTTTGCACATATGTTTGCAATTGATCATTTTTTGTGGGGTTCAAGGCCATTCAATGCATCAACTATTTTAATTGTATTTAGTCATTTGGAATACAAAATAGACCAAGTTTATGGTAAACGAACACTGTATTTACAGCCTATCGTCATGTATTCCCCCATCCCTTCGCCGCCATCCCGTCAATAGTAAGAAACCAGATTAACAGTGTAGACCTGCTTTAAGTTTGTGTAGTAGATAATTTATGTTATTGACTTATTTTCCACAATTGAAAATATTCTATATATGTTATAATTTAATATATTGAAATAAATGATAAAATATTGCCGTATTTTCTCTTATAAAATAAATACAATATATCTTCCCTGATCACATACTCCAACGTTTAGCCCACAAGAAAAATACGTACGCCATTGGAGGAATCTTGGATTACGTCATTAATCTAGTAGGTAGGAATTGAATAATGTCAAGAATCCACTAGTTCTATCAGGACATTATTAAGCTAGATGTCGTCTTTGGGCCTGAATCTCAACAAAAAATGGACCTTGGTAAGTCTAATATATCCTTAGCAAATTCAATGTTCTGCTCACATTATTGTGTCCTCATTCCTTAGATTCAATGGACTTGAGATCACTGACGATTGGAAACTCGCAGTTCAACAAGATACAACAAGTTGTTCATTTTCTAAAAACCCAAACCGTCGCTATTAATCATTTCGATGATAGATGAAAACAGACATTGGCTGTAAAACTGCTTCAAAAGCCACACCTTGTGTCTCAAAAAATCTCCAAAAATCGATAAAAAGCCTTTGACGAGTATTAATTTTATACAGATCAACATTCTTTCGACTGTCACTGCACACAACACGACTTCATATATTTTTAGATTGATCCTTCCGCATGGAAATCTCTCCTCATCTCACAAAATCTGAATGAAAATTTCAAATTCTAAATCTAGACCATAAATAGGCCTTCAAAACGACAAAAGGGAGGGAGAAAAAGGATTTCTAAAAATATCACGTACTACATTCATACAATCATTAGCATAAAATGTTTTACTGGGGTCGTCGATCCATATAGTCGTTTTGCGTGCAGTGACAGTCAAGAGGATGTTGAAAAATATAGTGGTCTAATTTCAGTTTGGCTTGATCGAGACTTTCTTAATATATTGAATTTTTATCAAGAAAATGAGCATTTGCCAAGCTTTTTCATGTGACATTTGCAAATTTTTAACGACATTTATGCAAAAAGTTATAAAAGGTTTAATTTCAGAATTAACATGGAAACAGATGGCAAACGGATTACCTGAGTCGGTTAATATGGTTTTAAATTTATTATTCTAAACCCTTTAGCAAACTATTATGTTTAGGCTGAACGCATTACATCGGGTTTATGATATTTAATACCCACATCTTGAGGGATTTTCCAAGGAAAAGGGTTTTACATATATAAACCCAAGAGGAGGTGTTTACCTGACAAATAATTCGACAAGGAAGATATAAGGGGGACAACTCCTGTTACTAGACTCATTCAGTTGGACCGGTATTTCATTTGCTATCTGTTTCTATGTTAAATCACGAAATTCTCTCATCATCTCACAATAAATGAAAAGAAATGCAATTTCAAATTCCAAATCTAGACCAAAAGCTTTTTATTTGATCCATTCCGAGATAAAAAGCTTAATCTTAGTGTTATCTCGGCGTGAGTTGGTACAATTATACAAGCCCATAAGATCCTAGGTATAGGTATAGAAGCACTGGCCTAGGTCACAAGTAGAGACTACGGATTTCAACACGAAAACTATTTCAATTCAAACAGAATATGTTTTACTGAAGATTATTCATAGATTATTACTTCTGAAGTGAAAAGTATAATATCCTTAACATAATTTTCATTTCAAGACAAAACGAACTACTCAAACTGCTCTCTCAGTTCTATTCAATTCCATTAAAGGGATTGTAAAGAGCTTTTCTAAACTTTTTATGTGTATCGGAAACACCCGGGGACGCGTTTAATACGTCACTGCATATATATTAGTAGTAACTTCCGGTAGGACCCCACTAGTGACGTCATGAAACGCTTTAGTTTTGGTGAAACCACAGATGTGGGTATGAAAATTGGAATGGTTCAAATGGATGCTATCAGTATCCCAGATACACATAAAAAGTTTTGAAACCCTCTTACCAATTCCTTCAATTCTATAGTAGAGGCTTTTCTGGTAAAGGGGTGTAATTCTTGTCTAAAAGCTTGATCTATTAAGAAGGCGATCAGTGAGCTAGACTTTCTCTTTGTATAGAAGTAGCCATTTATGATTTGGCGGAAATGTTCTCATGTTCCAGATCATTAAACATAAATCAGATAAATTAACCAATCAACTGCTCTTTTTTATAAAGTATTTCCTTTACAGTGATACTACAAGTTTAGTAGATTTATAAAGTACATTATATAGTGATGCTAAAAGTCTAATAGCTTTATAAAATACATTATACAGTGATGCTAAAAGTTTAGTAAATTTATAAAGTACATAATACAGTGATAATATAAGTCTAGTAGATTTGTAAAGTACATTATACAGTGATGTTAATTGTTTGGTAGATTCACAAAGTACATTGTACAGTGGTGATACAAGTTTAGTAAATTATAAAGTACATAATACAGTGATACTACAAGTCTAGTGGATTCATAAAGTACATAATACAGTGATGATACAAGTCTAGTAGATTTATAAAGTACATAATACAGTGATACTACAAGTCTAGTAGATTTATAAAGTACATAATACGGTGATACATGTCTAGTAGATTTATAAAGAACATAATACAGTGATACTACAAGTCTAGTAGTTTTATAAAGTACATTATACAGTGATTATTCAAGTCTAATAGATTTATAAACTACATTATACAGTGGTGATACATGTCTAGTAGTTTTATAAACTACATTATACAGTGGTGATACATGTCTAGTAGTTTTATAAAGTACATAATACAGTGATACATGTCTAGTAGATTTATAAAGTACATAATACAGTGATACATGTCTAGTAGTTTTATAAAGTACATTATACAGTGGTGATACAAGTCTAGTAGATTTATAAAGTACATAATACAGTGATACATGTCTAGTAGTTTTATAAAGTACATTATACAGTGGTGATACATGTCTAGTAGTTTTATAAAGTACATTATACAGTGATGATACAAGTCTAGTAGATTTATAAAGTACATAATACAATGGTATTACAAGTCTAGTAGATTTAAAAAATACATAATACAGTGGTGATACAAGTCTAGTAGATTTATAAAGTACATAATACAGTGGTACTACAAATCTTGTAGTTTTATAAAGTACATTACACAGTGATGATACAAGTCTAATATGTCATATGGTGTCTTACGCGGTGTTTAATACAATGAAGTGAATCATGTATCTGCTTCTGCAATTTTCTTTCGAATTGATAGTCCCGCATTTTCTCGTTCAGCAATTCCAGTATTTAGATTTCGGGGAAGGGAGGGTTTGATTCTCCCAAATGTACAGGCCTAGGGTGGAGCAGACACTTTATTTAGAAATTAGGATTAAGGGTCTTGATATTGGGTTTTCTTCTGTTCTTATTCTGATCTGAAATTAGAAAAAATAACTCGCCCGATGGGCGAGAAGTATAGTATCTGTTATGTACTGATTGTTTTTAGTTTGCTATGAACAATATTATCATTTAAGTTCTTATTTTTTGAATATGCAACTATCATTTTCTGCTTATAGACATGGGGGAATTTCTCTTGAAGGCTCTTATAGTGGGCATGAACTATCTTGCTTGCTCGATTGCTGGTTGTATTAAACGGGACAACAAAGGGTGCTATGCCTACATTATGATGAATATTTAGTCCTATAGGTCTTGCTGTATTCAATGTCTCAATCCAATGGGCCTCCCTAGATTGACGGAATTTGGTAGTTAGAGTTGAAAAGGACTAATTTGTTGGACACTATATATAAAATTATCTACATTTTGCATCTAAAATTCGTAGTATATCAAATTTTACAAGAAACTGGCCATCATTATCAATAAATCCTGCTGATGTATTTCATATTCATAAGGTACATTTGTTTTAGGTTCGTTACCCCAAAAAAGTTCATATTCATAAGGTACAGTTAATATAGGTCCGCTACCACAAAAAAATTGATGTAGTTTTGGTACAATTGTTATATGTCCACTACCTTCAATAAATTTATGTGGTTTAGGTATAGTTGTTATATGTCCACTACCTTCAATAAATTGATGTGGTTTAGGTATAGTTGTTATATGTCCACTACCTTCAATAAATTGATGTGGTTTAGGTATAGTTGTTATATGTCCACTGCCTTCAATAAATTGATGTGGAGGAGGTACAGTTGTTATAGGTTCACTACCCCCAATAAATTGATGTGGTGTAGGTACAGTTGTTTTAGGTCCACTACCTTCAATAAATTGATGTGGTTTAGGTATAATTGTTATATGTCCACTACCTTCAATAAATTGATGTGGTTTAGGTATAGTTGTTATATGTCCACTGCCTTCAATAAATTGATGTGGAGGAGGTACAGTTGTTATAGGTTCACTACCCCCAATAAATTGATGTAGTTTTGGTACAATTGTTATATGTCCACTACCTTCAATAAATTGATGTGGTGTAGGTACAGTTTTTATAGTTCCACTATCCCCAAAAATTGATGAGGTGTAGGTACAGTTGTTGTAGGTCCACTATCCCCAATAAATTAATGTGGTGTAGGTACAGTTGTTATATGTCCACTACCTTCAATAAATTGATGTGGTGTAGGTACAGTTGTTATAGGTCCACTATCCCCAATAAATTGATGTGGTGTAGGTTTAGTTGTTATAGGTCCACTATCCCCAATAAATTGATGTGGTGTAGGTTTAGTTGTTATAGGTCCACTATCCCCAATAAATTGATGTGGTGTAGGTTTAGTTGTTATAGGTCCACTATCCCCAATAAATTGATGTGGTGTAGGTTTAGTTGTTATAGGTCCACTACCCCCAATAAATTGATGTGGTGTAGGTTTAGTTGTTATAGGTCCACTATCCCCAATAAATTGATGTGGTGTAGGTTTAGTTGTTATAGGTCCACTATCCCCAATAAATTGATGTGGTGTAGGTTTAGTTGTTATAGGTCCACTATCCCCAATAAATTGATGTGGTGTAGGTTTAGTTGTTATAGGTCCACTATCCCCTAATAAATTGATGTGGTTTAGATACAGTTGTTTTAGCGTCACTACCCCCACTCGATTGATGTGGTGTAGGTACAGTTGTTGTAGGTTCTCTACTCCCAATAAATAGATGTGGTGTAGGTACAGTTGGTGTGGGTTCTCTACCCCCAATAAATAGAGGTGGTGTAGGTACAGTTGTTGTAGGTTCTCTACCCCCAATAAATAGATGTGGTGTAGGTACAGTTGTTGTGGGTTCTCTACCCCCAATAAATAGAGGTGGTGTAGGTAAGGTTGTTGTAGGTTCTATACTCCCAATAAATAGATGTGGTGTAGGTACAGTTGCTGTAGGTTCTCTACCCCCAATAAATAGAGGTGGTGTAGGTACAGTTGTTGTAGGTTCTCTACCTCCAATAAATTGATGTGGTGTAGGTACAGTTGTTGTAGGTTCAATACCCCCAATAAATTGATGTGGTGTACGTTTAAATCCAACACCCCCAATAAATTGATGTTGTTTAGGTACAGTTGTTTTAGGGCCACTATCTCCACTCGATTGATTTTGTGGTCTATTCACACGTGATATAGGGCCACTATCTCCACTCGATTGATTTTGTGGTTTAGGTACAATTGATATAGGGCCACTATCTCCACTCGATTGATTTTGTGGTTCAGTAACAGTTGTTGATCCTAAAATATCACCCCACTCTTTCCATTCTACATACGTCACTGGAGGAATTGCAGTCTTCATATTTTCACAGAGTTTTTGTAAATCTTGGATTGAGTTAATATCTGTTGCAGAAGTACATGATGTATTTAAATCTATCTTGAATTTTTTTATCTTGGTCATAATTTCTAATAATTTTGATTGAGTTTTTGCCAAGTTTTCAATTTTATTTTCAATGAATTGTTCAGATTTTGAAAGTTCTTCTAGAACCACCTCTCTTGTAGAATCACATTCTAAATCTAACGTTTTATGATCTCTGTGGTCTTTTAAAATACATTTAGAACACAACAATAAATCACATGTTTGACAATAATGATCTACCTCCTTCTTACTGTGATTTGGACAACCGTGTTTTGGCTTCAGACTAATTGACGGTTGGGTGGTTGCATTGTCGGTTGTTCTCGGAGAATCTGTCGATACTTGTAAAGAAAAATTTGTAATTAACTTGTCGACACCACCTTGTGGAATTTCAATATCCTGTTTACAAACTGGGCATGGAAATGTCTCCTTTTTGCCATTTATATATGTCACCAAGCATTCGAGACAAAACGAGTGTCCACATGATAAAATTTTGGGTGTACGGGTATTGAAATTTTCTAAACAAATCGAACATTCTAAAGGATGTTTTAGTAAAGCCGTCGCCATGACTAATTCTTCACAATTTCTCTTCGAAACACTGAGATATAAGATAATACCTTTCACAGACAAACAGAATGATTTCACTATGTTATGGTATATTATCCTTCGCTAGAAATATAGTTTTATATACTTTCCAAAGACAAACAGAATGATTTCACTATGTTATGGTATATTATCCTTTACTAGAAATATTGAAATATAGTTTTATATACTTTCCACAGACAAACAGAATGATTTCACTATGTTATGGTATATTATCCTTTACTAAAAATATTGAAAAATAGTTTTATATACTTTCCACAGACAAACAGAATGATTTCACTATGTTATGGTATATTATCCTTTACTAGAAATATTGAAATATAGTTTTATGTATTTTCCACAGACAAACAGAATGATTTCTCTATGTTATGGTATATTATCCTTCGCTAGAAATATTGAAATATAGTTTTATATACTTTCCACAGACAAACAGAATGATTTCACTATGTTATGGTATATTATCCTTCGTTAGAAATATTGAAAATTGTTAATATAGTTTTATATACTTTCCACAGACAAACAGAATGATTTCACTATGTTATGGTATATTATCCTTTACTAGAAATATTGAAATATAGTTTTATATACTTTCCACAGACAAACGGAATGATTTCACTATGTTATGGTATATTATCCTTCGCTAGAAATATTGAAATATAGTTTTATATACTTTCCACAGACAAACAGAATGATTTCACTATGTTATGGTATATTATCCTTCGCTAGAAATATTGAAAATTGTTAATATAGTTTTATATACTTTCCACAGACAAACAGAATGATTTTACTATGTTATGGTATATTATCCTTCGCTAGAAATATTGAAATGTAGTTTTATATACTTTCCACAGACAAACAGAATGATTTCACTATGTTATGGTATACTATCCTTTACTAAAAATATTGAAAAATAGTTTTATATACTTTCCACAGACAAACAGAATGATTTCACTATGTTATGGTATATTATACTTCTCTAGAAATATTGAAATATAGTTTTATATACTTTCCACAGACAAACAGAATGATTTCACTATATTATGGTATATTATCCTTTACTAGAAATATTGAAATATAGTTTTATATACTTTCCACGGACAAACAGAATGATTTCACTATGTTATGGTATACTATCCTTCGCTAGAAATATTGAAATATAGTTTTATATACTTTCCTCAGACAAACAGAATGATTTTACTATGTTATGGTATATTATCCTTCGCTAGAAATATTGAAATATAGTTTTATATACTTTCCACAGACAAACAGAATGATTTCACTATGTTATGGTATATTATCCTTTACTAGAAATATTGAAATATAGTTTTATATACTTTCCACAGGCAAACAGAATGATTTCACTATGTTATGGTATACTATCTTTTACTAGAAATATTGAAATATAGTTTTATATACTTTCCACAGACAAACAGAATGACTTCACTATGTTATGGTATACTATCCTTCGCTAGAAATATTGAAAATGATTTTCTTATACCTTCTACAGAAAGACATTCAAAAGCAGCCTCTAGTATGTTAAACATATTTCCAGGTAAAGAAGAGATCTATTTGAATTTATTTCTAGGTATTTCAAAATTTCGTAGAAATTCATTGACGCAGTAAATTGTAAACAAGACGTTATCTAACAAGATACGCTAAAGATCATAGATCTTATGAAAACTGTAGTGTCTCCATTGTATTCACATATACATATTGGTGCATTTTTACTAAGTCAAGGTAATAACTTAATAACTTATCATTATAAATAATAACACTGAATTTTATTTAAATCAGATGAAAACTGTAGCAGTAATTATAATCCTTTAGCGACATTTAGAGGTAGAGATCACATTGAATAATAGAACACAATTTTATGGTATACTACTCCTTAGTTTTATTGCACACAACGTTTCAACAATCTACAATGTCATCATCAGGTGAAATTGGGAAGTGTAATACAAGAAGGTATATATGAACATAATAATACTCAATAGCAACAATTAATTTGGGATTAATGGTTTTCTGGTGGTTGTTTCGCTTAATATATTTTGTGTTTTGAAAGAAATGGCTGAAGGTTTCTTACTGTTTCGGGATGTGATGATCCGAGGCTAGGGAGTTCAAGGTAAGTCTAATATATCCTTAGCAAATTCAATGTTCTGCTTACATTATTGTGTCCTCATTCCTTAGATTCAATGGACTTGAGATCACTGACGATTGGAAACTCGCAGTTCAACAAGATACAAGTTGTTCATTTTCTAAAAACCCAAACCGTCGCTATTAATCATTTCGATGATAGATGAAAACAGACATTGGCTGTAAAATTGCTTCAAAGGCCACACCTTGTGTCTCACAAAATCTCAAAAAATCGATAAAAAGCCTTTGACGAGTATTAATTTTATACAGATATTTGATTAATATGTTTCGAGTATTGCTGCTGATGGTCAAGGGGGACAATGTATGATTTTGAGTAGTCTTTTACTATATGCTAATTCATTTGCCATCTATTTCAAGGCAAATCATGTTAAATCTCGAAATTCAACTTTCAATAACTTTTTCCAGAAATCTCCTTGAAAACTCTTCAATATGTCAAATGAAAGTCTGGCCAACTTAGTTTCTGGAAAAAAATTCGACATATGATGACCATGAAAATTTTGAGCAAGCCAAACTGAAAGTAGACCACTACATTTTATCAACATTCTCTTGACTGTCACTGCACACAACACAACACAACTTCATATATTTTCAGAATGATCCTTCTGCATGAAAATCTCTCTTCATCTCACAAAATCTGAAAGAAAATTTCAAATTCTAAATCTAGACCATAAATAGGCCTTCAAAACGACAAAAGGGAGGGAGAAAAAGGATTTCTAAAAATATCACGTACTACATTCATACAATCATTAGCATAAAATGTTTTACTGGGGTCGTCGGTCCATATGGGCAGTCGTTTTGCGTGCAGTGACAGTCAAACGGATATAGAAAAATATAGTGGTCTAATTTCAGTTTGGCTTGATCGAGACTTTCTTAATATATTGAATTTTTATCAAGAAAATAAGCATTTGCCAAGCTTTTTCATCTGACATTTGCAAATTTTTAACGACATTTATGCAAAAAGTTATAAAAGGTTTAATTTCAGAATTAACATGGAAACAGATGGCAAATGGATTACCGAAGTCGGTTAATATGGTTTTAAATTTGTTATTCTAAACATTTAAGCAAACTATTATGTCTAGGCTGAACGCATCGCATCGGATTTATGATATTTAATACCCACATCTTGAGGACAAGGGAGATGTTATACCCGACTAATAATTCGACAATGAAGATATAAGGGGGACAACTCCTGTTACTAGACTCGTTCAGTTGGACTCAGGCCGGTATTTCATTTGCTATCTGTTTCTATGTTAAATCACGAAATTCTCTCATCATCTCACAATAAATGAAAAGAACTGCAATTTCAAATTCCAAATCTAGACCAAAGGTTTTTATTTGATCCATTCCGAGATAAAAAGCTTAAACTTAGTGTTATCTCGGCGTGAGTTGGTACAATTATACAAGCCCATAAGATCCTAGGTATAGGTATAGAAGCACTGGCCTAGGTCACAAGTAGAGACTACGGATTTCAACACGAAAACTATTTCAATCCAAACAGAATATGTTTTACTGAAGATTATTCATAGATTATTACTTCTGAAGTGAAAAGTATAATATCCTTAACATAATTTTCATTTCAAGACAAAACGAACTACTCAAACACAACACGTGCGAGTGACCGGAGTCGACAAACGTGCTCTCTCAGTTCCATTCAATTCCATTAAAGGGATTGTAAAGAGCTTTTTTAAACTTTTTATGTGTATCGGAAACACCCGGGGACGCGTTTAATACGTCACTGCATATATATTAGTAGTAACTTCCGGTAGGACCCCACTAGTGACGTCATGAAACGCTTTAGTTTTGGTGAAACCACAGATGTGGGTATGAAAATTGGAATGGTGCAAATGGATGCTATCAGTATCCCAGATACACATAAAAAGTTTTGAAACCCTCTTAACAATTCCTTCAATTCTATAGTAGAGGCTTTTCTGGTAAAGGGGTGTAACTCTTGTCTAAAAGCTTGATCTATTCAGAAGGCGATCAGTGAGCTAGACTTTCTCTTTGTATAGATTTCGAAACTTAGGCCTTTTAATAACCCAATGTGAATCTTGTAGATGTAGCCATTTATGATTTGGCGGAAATGTTCTCATGTTTCAGATCATTAAACATAAATCAGATAAATCAACCAATCAACTACTCTTTTTTATAAAGTATTTCTTTACAGTGATACTACAAGTTTAGTAGATTTATAAAGTACATATAGTGATGATTCAAGTCTAATAGAATTATCAAGTACATTATACAGGGTTGCTACAAGTCTAGTAGTTTTGTAAAGTACATAATACAGTGATACTACAAGTCTAGTAGATTTATAAAGTACATAATATAGTGATACTACAAGTCTAATAGAATTATCAAGTACATTATACAGGGATGATACAAGTCTAGTAGATTGTTAAAGTACATAATACAGCGATGATATAAGTCTAGTAGATTTATAAAGTACATAATACAGCGATGATACAAGTCTAGTAGATTTATAAAGTACATAATACAGCGATGATACAAGTCTAGTAGATTTATAAAGTACATAATACAGCGATGATACAAGTCTAGTGGATTCATCAAGTACTAGATACTGTGATACTACAAGTCAAGGAGATTCAAAAAGTACATAATACAGTGATACTACAAGTCTAGTAGATGTATAAAGTACATAGTACAGTGATGATACAAGTCTAATAGATTTATAAAGTACATAATACAGTGAAACTACAAGTCTAGCAGATTTATAAAGTACATAATACAGTGGTGATACAAGTCTAGTAGATTTATAAAGTACTAATACAGTGGTGATACAAGTCTAATAGATTTATAAAGTATATAACACAGTGATGATACAAGTCTAATAGACTTATATAGTATATAACACAGTGATGATACAAGTCTAATAGACTTATAAAGTATATAACACAGTGATGATACAAGTCTAATAGACTTATTAAGTATATAACACAGTGATAATACAAGTCTAATAGACTTATTAAGTATATAACACAGTGATGATACAAGTCTAATAGACTTATTAAGTATATAACACAGTGATAATACAAGTCTAATAGAATTATATAGTACATAACACAGTGATGATACAAGTCTAATAGAATTATATAGTACATAATACAGTGATGAGACATGCCTAGTAAATTTTTGATATATATTATACAGTGCTGCTACATGTCTAGCAGATTTATAAAGTACACATATGGTGTCTTACGCGGTGTTTTCTACAATGAAGTGAATCACGTATCTGCTTCTGCAATTTTCTTTCGAATTGATAGTCCCGCATTTTCTCGTTCAGCAATTCCAGTATTTAGAGTTGAAAAGGACTAATTTATTGGACACTATATATAAATTTATCTACATTTTGCATCTAAAATTCGTAGTATATCAAATTTTACAAGAAACTTGCCATTATTGTCAATAAACCCTGCTGATGGATTAGTGAGTCTATTCCATGGAATGTGTAGACCACTTCCAGTATAATCTGGGCCAAATCTCTCAGTCCTAATTTCATTGGTCACACTATCACCTTTTACTATATTAAGAAGAGTTACAGTATATTTTATTTTACAAAATTTTAAATGTGGATTATCTTTTTCTAGTAATGTGAAATCAATATCTACATATCTTAAACATCTTTCATAACTACATCTCCATACGCTATTACAACATATAAATTTATCATCAGTGTAATACTCAACCAAATCATTCTTAATATCTTCATAGTTAAAACTAAATATTTTACTCTCTTTAAATTGTAGAGACAGTTGTTACAGTTCCACAACCCCAAATAAATTCAAATTCATAATGTACATTTGTTTTAGGTCCGCTACCCCAAATAAGTTCATATTCATAAGGTACAGTTGTTTTAGGTCCGCTACCCCAAAAAAGTTCATATTCATAAGGTACAGTTATTAAAGGTCTGCTACCACCAAAAAATTGATGTAGTTTTGGTACAATTGTTATATGTCCACTACCTTCAATAAATTGATGTGGTTTAGGTATAATTGTTATATGACCACTACCTTCAATAAATTGATGTGGTTTAGGTATAATTGTTATATGTCCACTACCTTCAATAAATTGATGTGGTTTTGGTATAATTGTTATATGTCCACTACCTTCAATACATTGATGTAGTTTTGGTACAATTGTTATATGTCCACTACCTTCAATACATTGATGTGGTTTAGGTATAGTTGTTATATGTCCACTACCTTCAATAAATTGATGTGGTTTAGGTATAATTGTTATATGACCACTACCTTCAATAAATTGATGTGGTGTAGGTACAGTTGTTTTAGGTCCACTACCTTCAATAAATTGATGTGGTTTAGGTATAATTGTTATATGTCCACTACCTTCAATAAATTGATGTGGTTTAGGTATAGTTGTTATATGTCCACTACCTTCAATAAATTGATGTGGTTTAGGTATAATTGTTATATGTCCACTACCTTCAATAAATTGATGTGGTTTAGGTATAGTTGTTATATGTCCACTACCTTCAATAAATTGATGTGGTTTAGGTACAGTTTTTATATGTCCACTACCCCCAATAAATTGATGTGGTTTAGGTACAGTTGTTATAGGTCCACTGCCCCCAATAGATTGATGTGGTTTAGGTACGGTTGTTTTAGGTCCACTACCCCCAATAAATTGATGTGGTGTAGGTCCACTACCCCCAATAAATTGATGAGGGTTTGGTACAGTTGTTGTAGGTCCAATATCCCCAATAAATTGATGTGGTGTAGGTACAGTTGTTTTAGGTCCACTACCCCCAATAAATTGATGTGGTTTAGGTACAGTTGTTTTAGGTCCACTTCCCCCAATAAATTGATGTGGTTTAGGTACAGTTATTTTAGGTCCAGTACCCCCAATAAATTGATGTGGTTTGGGTACAGTTGTTTTAGGTTCACTACCCCCAATAAATTGATGTGGTGTAGGTACAGTTGTTTTAGGTCCACTACCCCCAATAAATTGATGTGGTTTAGGTACAGTTGTTTTAGGTCCACTACCCTCAATAAATTGATGTGGTGTAGGTACAGTTGTTTTAGGTCCAGTACCCCCAATAAATTGATGTGGTTTGGGTACAGTTGTTTTAGGTTCACTACCCCCAATAAATTGATGTGGTGAAGGTACAGTTGTTTTAGGTCCAGTACCCCCAATAAATTGATGTGGTGTAGGTACAGTTGTTTTAGGTCCACTACCCCCAATAAATTGATGTGGTTTAGGTATAGTTGTTGTAGGTTCACTACCCCCAATAAATTGATGTGGTGTAGGTACAGTTGTTATAGGTCCACTGCCCCCAATAAATTGACGTGGTTTAGGTACAGTTGTTTTAGGTCCACTACCCCCAATAAATTGATGTGGTTTAGGTACAGTTGTTATAGGTCCACTACTCCCAATAAATTGATGTGGTGTAGGTACAGTTGTTGTAGGTTCACTACCCCCAATAAATTGATGTGGTTTATGTACAGTTGTTGAAGGTTCAATACCCCCAATAAATTGATGTGGTGTAGGTTTAAATCTAACACCCCCATTAAGTTGATGTGGTTTAGGTATAGTTATAACAGATTCATTATACTCACTCGACTGATTTTTTGTTTTAGTTACAGTTATAGGTCCACTACTCCCAACATATATATTTGGATTAGTTAATTGTTTTATATCCACATCCCTATAAACCTTCTGTGGTTCGGGAGGATATTTTAGTACAGCCGTCGCCATGACTAATTCTTCACAATTTCTCACAACACTGAGATATAAGATAAAACCGACAAACAGAATGACTTCACTATGTTATGGTATATTATACTTCTCTAGAAATATTGAAATATAGTTTTATATACTTTCCACAGACAAACAGAATGATTTCACTATGTTATGGTATATTATACTTCTCTAGAAATATTGAAATATAGTTTTATATACTTTCCACAGACAAACAGAATGATTTCACTATGTTATGGTATATTATCCTTCGCTAGAAATATAGTTTTGTATACTTTCCAAAGACAAACAGAATGATTTCACTATGTTATGGTATATTATCCTTCGCTAGAAATATAGTTCTGTATACTTTCCACAGACAAACAGAATGATTTCACTATGTTATGGTATATTATACTTCTCTAGAAATATTGAAATATAGTTTTATATACTTTCCAAAGACAAACAGAATGATTTCACTATGTTATGGTATATTATACTTCTCTAGAAATATTGAAATATAGTTTTATATACTTTCCAAAGACAAACAGAATGATTTCACTATGTTATGGTATATTATACTTCTCTAGAAATATTGAAAATGATTTTCTTATATCTTCTTTAGAAAGACATTCAAAAGCATAGTTCTAGGTAAAGTAGAGACCTATTGGAATACATTTCTTGGTAGGCCTATATCAAAATTTCGTAGAAATTCATTGACACAGTAAGTTGTAAACAAGTGGTTACCTGGTAAGATACGCCCACATCCCTTACAAAATTTCGGTTTATCATGGGTAGTCACCAATCTGTGTCAAATCGTACCAAAAATCTAACTTTTCAAAGCTATTGTTGATTTAAACCAACACAAAATTCTGACATAAAATCAGATGACATCTTTATAGTCCATTATATTCATGAACACATTTTGGCGCTTTTTTACTAAGTCAAAGGTCATAACACAAATTTTGTACGACGAAAAATCATTAAATTCGACTGAACCTAGATCTTAAGATAATACCTTTCACAGACAAACAGGATGATTTCACTATGTTATGGTTTATTATCCTTTACTAGAAATATTGAAATATAGTTTTATATACTTTCCAAAGACAAACAGAATGATTTCACTATGTTATGGTATATTATCCTTTACTAGAAATATTGAAATATAGTTTTATATACTTTCCAAAGACAAACAGAATGATTTCACTATGTTATGGTATATTATACTTCTCTAGAAATATTGAAAATGATTTTCTTATACCTTCTTTAGAAAGACATTCAAAAGCATAGTTCTAGGTAAAGGAGAGACCTATTTGAATACATTTGTTGGTAGGCCTATATCAAAATTTCCTAGAAATTTATTGACACAGTAAGTTGTAAACAAGTGGTTACCTTGCAAGATACGCCCACATCCCTTAGAAAATTTCGGTTTATCATGGGTAGTCACCAATCTGTGTCAAATCGTACCAAAAGTCTAACTTTTCAAAGCTATTGTTGATTTAAACCAACACAAAATTCTGACATAAAATCAGATGACATCTTTATAGTCCATTGTATTCATCAACACATTTTGGCGCTTTTTTTATAAAAAGAGGCATGGTGTAATGTTATATTGGATCATTATTTTCTTGCACATTTTACATCTTAGTATGTAGATAATAAATTGCACTCCCAAATGACGACAAAACACCTGTTTGTTATGAATCTTCAAGGAGGATTTTAAAAGGCCGAGACAGGCGAGCCTACACTTCCTATGTTCTCTGCTATAAGCCTTCCACGGGTTGGGAGAGTCAGGGCTACCTCATACGTCAGTATGTTGAAAGTGAGTTCATCACTCCGTCAATGAGTTCGCCACTACGTCAGTGAGTTCGCCACTCCGTCACTGGAATGATTGACGGACTGACGCCAATGACGGCGTGACAGAATCATTGACGGATGAATAAGGTTTGTAAAAGCCCTGGATTATGTTATACGTAACTACGTCAATCTGTCACTGGGATGATTGGCGAACTGACATCAATGACAGATTGAGTCAATAACGCAGTGACGGATAAATTAGCTGTGTATCAGCCCTGGACTACTTCATTCGTCATTACGTCAATGAGTTCGCACTGACGGACTGGCATATTCTTTCGTTTTATTTTAAGATACGCTGGTATTCATCATTTTGTAAGATAGCATCGACATACGTCTTTCTAAGAATTTCGTTTTGATTTCGTTTTGTGATTGTAATTCAGTAATATTACTTTTTTTGTTCGGTAGCATTGACGATTGACGGAGTGAGGAACTCACTGACGGAGTGACGGGTGAGGTAGAATTGATTGGAGTCGGGAATCGCGGTCTTGAAAATTGAAATGAATTTTGTCATCTATATACTTAACTACCAACCAAAGAAATCGCCTGAATAAAGATGCACGAATGAAAAAATGAAAAAAATGAAAAAGACAGTTTTTAGCAGACATTGAATTTTGCGATTTCAGTGGATTTTGTTTGAACTAATTCGCTTCCCCCACCCAATTCTCTAAAGGGAAAACCACAGTTATTCGTAAAATTATAGCGACCACTGATCTAATTAAATAACTGAATAGACTTGGCTTGATTCGAACATCCTGGAGCACTGACTGGCGCCATCTTTGATGCGACTCTCATTCTCCCTAAAGTTTATGCAGAAGTCAAACTAATTTTGAAATTAAATCCGTAGTAGTTTTTAAACACCTAACAAAAGAAGCTTAACGGAAAAAGTCCGGCGCACACACGAGCCATCAGCTCAGGCAGACTTCGTGCACTTCTCCTTAAGGCGGTAGCTTAACCGCATGCGGGTAAATGTATGTTTGATAATTTTTTCAATGACTTTATAACTAGAGGCTGGCGCACACTAAAGGTGCATATACACGAGTGAGCTTGGTCGTGTGCCTGTGCCAGTCGACGAAACTTCCGACAAGACTCTAGTCGGCAACAAAATCTTCAGTAGTTCTTTTTCCACGTTTTCGGGCTGAACATGCACTTGAAGGGAAAATGAATCTGATTGGGTGATGACGGTCTGTCTTGCAGACGATAAAAGTGTTGGAGACAATTATCAAACTTGTTTGATGATATAAATCCTGTCGGGGAAGCGATAATCTTGTCGTGGAAGCATGGGCACATGTGAGATTTTACTCAAGACTCTACTAATCGTCGACAAAAATCTCCGACCAAGACCGCTCGTACGTGTGCCCGCATCATTACGGATTTTTTTTTCGAAAAATCGCTAGCGTGTGTAACACGACAGGCTTACGACAAAATCGAGTGTTCGGGAGATATCTGACATGTTTGATCGAATTTCCTCCTGTCCTGACGTGCCTTGTCGGGAAATTCACAACATTGACTCTGTAAAAACGATATCCAGGAGAGGTATTGAACGAGTATAAGTTACCGGAAGTTGATTTGGTGCTATAAATAGATAATCTGTACTATGTTCACCTCTACTGTGTGGTAGATAAACTTTCGATTTGTTTGATTTACAATATTGGTTTAAAAACTTTAGATATTGTACTGCATCCAAGAACATTGTAAGCATGTTGCCAATTTGTACATTATCTTGGTGGATGAAAGACGCATAGCCCCATAGCCATCATATAACCTAGACCCAGTTTTTTCCGTCCACAGTAAAAAAAAATTGTATAGTGAATGTAATGAATTGTTGAGATTAGAAATAGCGACCTTTGTTTGCATTCTTTCTTTGATTGGTGTCTTATAATGCTGGAAAACGTGTTGCTTCAATTGCTGTTATTACTCTCAACATAGAAGATTCGTATTCCTGTATTCCACTGTAAAGATAAGTGAAATGCAACAGCAAATTTCAGGTTCTAAAAGGAGATATGAACAGACAGAGGAACCTCATCAAAGCAAACATTTGAAATTAGAACATGATGCTGAGAAAGCTTCAGAAGATCTTTGGGGGCCTTATTTATCAGAAAGACAATGGGGAACTGTCAGAGAAGATTATAGTTCTGGAAAACAATGGTAAGAAATAGGCCCTATAGCTCAAAAGATTCATATATAAGAGTTTTTGCCTCTCAAACATCAGTGCTTCAGGTCAGGGGGTAATATCAGATTCATTGCTGATCCAATGGGTAGGGCCTAAGAGCTGCACTTGTCAATATCAGCTAGTAGTTGGCCCAGGGTCTCAGGTTGGGCCAAACTATAGGGATTCAACAAACCTCACTCCAGCTACGGGCCTGTGTTTGTGTATATTACTTGTAATGTAATGTTAAAGTAAAAAAGCACAGTATAGTATATAGATAATATGTAATATGTATAGTATATAGATAATATGTAATATGTATAGTATATAGATAATATGTAATATGTATAGTATATAGATAATATGTAATATGTATAGTATATAGATAATATGTAATACGTATAGTATATAGATAATATGTATAGTATATAGATAATATGTATTATGTATAGTATATAGATAATATGTATAGTATATAGATAATATGTAATATGTATAGTATATAGATAATATGTATTATGTATAGTATATAGATAATATGTAATATGTATAGTATATAGATAATATGTAATATGTATAGTATATAGATAATATGTAATATGTATAGTATATAGATAATATGTAATATGTATAGTATATAGATAATATGTAATATGTATAGTATATAGATAATATGTAATATGTATAGTATATAGATAATATGTAATATGTATAGTATATAGATAATATGTATTATGTATAGTATATAGACAATATGTAATATGTATAGTATATAGATAATATGTAATATGTATAGTATATAGATAATATGTATAGTATATAGATAATATGTATTATGTATAGTATATAGATAATATGTATAGTATATAGATAATATGTAATATGTATAGTATATAGATAATATGTAATATGTATAGTATATAGATAATATGTATTATGTATAGTATATAGATAATATGTATTATGTATAGTATATAGATAATATGTAATATGTATAGTATATAGATAATATGTAATATGTATAGTATATAGATAATATGTAATATGTATAGTATATAGATAATATGTAATATGTATAGTATATAGATAATATGTAATATGTATAGTGTATAGATAATATCTATTATGTATAGTATATAGATCTGTGGAATGGCAAAGATGAAATTTTAAAAGAGAGACTGTTTGGACTCACAGGACTACAGGTTTGATTGATTTTTATTTAGTTATAACATGAACATGTTTCTTTAGCAATGGTACAATGATTACTGGTATCCATTATGACTATCAATTTTTAGATGCTGATAATAATACCTTGAAGCACTTGTTTTATAGTTGATGTATTTTAAGAATAAAATGAATTATGTGTGGTCAATTCAAAATAACAAATTAATTATTGAAATTGTATTGACCCTTTTCGCTGCTTTACCCTAATGCTTGAAAACAATATAAACTTTGTAAATGACTTCAAACATATACGCATATGCCTGTGCAGCAAGGTGTTTAATGAAAGTTTTCTGTCAATGTATTGTAGGGCCCACTACTTAAGTAATTTTTTTGCAAAACTTCAGTTCAGACTTCAATAGGGCAAAGCCAGTTCTGGACTGTGAATTATTTTTAATAAAATTCCTAGTACTGCTCTACAAATTAATAGACAATACTGTTTGTTTTAGGGAAATCATGGTGAAGATGTCAAGGAGTTATATTATTATTTAGATGCTCTACCAAATCATAACTATAATAAAGCTTTATATAAATACCCACTATCACAGTTCCCTTATAAACAATTGATAGAGAAGAATACAACTAGAGATCAACAGGAGGCGGAGTTTGAATTGATCGACACAGGTCAGTTTCTGTGAGGTGTAATATTTTTTATCTTGAAAAATAGGACTTTATGTTAAACATTGCATTATTTTATTTAATTTAAAGAAATATGTACCTTGATGAGATTTAGTCATTTAGATTCATCCCATTGAATCCATTTGAGATAGTCAATATATAATGCTTTCAGGAATATTTGACAGTGGATATTGGGATATAACAATAGAATATATAAAAGATAAACCTAACATTACTTATTGTTGTTGTACTGTTAAAAATAATGGAGACCAAATTCATACATTACACATTTTACCTCAAGTTTGGTTCAGGTACTTTTGTACACAATTTTATGTTCAGTTCATAAGAATCAACTTCAATATATCACCTCTGACACAGAATCATCAACTTTTGTAAGCACTTTGAGGTTTATAGGAGTAATCCTTGTTTTATAAAATTAATTTGCTTCTGACGTTTTTTTTTAGAAAAAGTCTGAATTTCAAAAATAAGATATAATTATTTCTAATATGCAATGTATGCCGCTGCCACCGCCAAATATCACCCCAAATATTTGTTTACAGAAATACCTGGAGTTCTGCTAGAGGTGAAGAAGAAAAACCACATCTAAAGAAATTAAATAGTAATACAGTGCAAGCTAGATATAAATATGGTAACATCCTTTATATTTTCATTTTTATTAAATGATTGCACTTTTAACAGTGTTTTTATCTTTGAAGATTTTTTGTTCACTACTGATTTGTCGCTTTCATTATCAAATATGTCAGTTGACATTTGCTGGGTTGAAAATGGCAGTCACCTGATGAATAAACCTACGTTGGTGCACTGGTATTTTGATTTAGATCAGTAGCAGCCTCCCAAGATGGGGGGTACACACAGTGGGGAAGACTGACTGAATGGGGGACAACTGTTGAGGCTGAATTCAAAATGCACTAACTCTGTGGAGGTGTCATATTTGGAAGCTTCTCTTGGAGAACATACCCTCTGTACCAGCACACTGACACTGATTTATATTTAACAAGTAAAATTTCATTAAGTTATATTTGAAATTCCAGGGCAGTATATAATAGAGTATCTATCTAGTAATGAAATACCTGTAGATCTGATATTCACTGAGAATGAAACATCACCTGAATTCTATCAATCTGATGAGAAAAGAAAACAACATCACTCACCATCAGATAGTCAATATTATAAAGATGCTTTTCAGCATTATATTGTTAAAGGTATGTATCATAAGAAAGATAGACCAAAAACGGATCATTTTGGATATTAGAGTTCTCTTTAGCTGATCTTAAAGTGTGTGTTAGTTTTTAGTGGTTGCTATCCATAGGGAAAATAGCATTTACTTTTATAGACCTATCTTTCCTTATCTATATGAAATGATCTACTACAGCTATTGGATTCATTTCCTGTCTACATCATTGAATTTATCAGCATGTGGAATTTGACAAATGGGTTGGAAATTGGATAGGAATTTGCTCCTTATGATAGTTATTCATTTTTATACGCCCACATGGAAATGTGGACGTATGTTGCCGTCGCTCCTGTCCGTCCGTCCGTTCACATTTCTTGTAGGCGCGATAGAGGCTACAGTTTTTATCTGATCTTGATGAAACTTGGTATGCATGTATATATTGATGAGATCTCGGACAATTTGAAATTGGTTATAATCGGAAGAACGGTTTCAGAGTTATTGCCCTTGACTTAGTAAAAACACGTCAAATTGGACTTGTAGGCACAATAGAGACTACAGTTTTTATCCGATCTTCTTTGGTTTGCATGTATGGATTGATGAGATCTCGGACAAGTTCTAAATGGGTAATAATTGGAAGAACGGTTTCAGAGTTATTGCCCTTGACTTAGTACAAACGTGTCAAATTTGGCTTGTAAGCACGATAGAGACTACAGGTTTTATCTGATCTTGATGAAACTAGATATTCATATAATATATTGATGAGATCTCAATCAGGTTAGAAATTGGTAATATTTTGATGATGAACAGTTTCAGAGTTATTGCCCTTGTGTGCACAGCAATAAGACATTATTCATTGCCTGGCAAGCTATCTTTTTGTTTGAACCCTCATAGACGATCAGTCTGAAAATGCAGAGCTTAGATGTCTATTGTTTTTTAAGAGCAGTAGATATCACTGCTGAAGGTATTGTTCACTTTTAGTATAAGTGGTTGAGAGACACAAATAATGTTGACTACTCTCTACGAATGCTTCTTCAATTATGAATGTCTGTTGTTTTTACATCAACTAGTGAAGGAATTGATAAGTCTTTATCTCTAAATATTAATCTAGAAGCTCTAAATCTCCATATTTCTTTTAGGAGATGAATCAAAAGTTAACCATGGTAACTGTGGAACAAAATGTGCTGGTGTCTACATTGTTACAGTACCAAGTGGACAAGAGACACAAATATACTGGACAATCAAACCTTTAGAAGAACCATCAACCAATGTAGACATGATCAAATCAGTCCTAACACAGAAGAAACAAGAAACTGATCAATTTTATGATAAAGTATGATTCTCAAGATGGGTACAATACGAAAACCGCATAATTCCTTTAAAAATACTTCAAATTTTTAGTCACTATTTCTATATATGTCTTTTCTACATATCACAGAGTATCTTAAATTGACGAGTCGTCATTTTAACATTCAAATGCAGATAATTCTGGACACACATGGATATCATTGCTCAGATTTTGATGGCTTATCGGAAAAAATCCTGTTTCTGAGACTAAAGTATGATTGGTCAAAAAAATGGCGCAACTGTTCTTTCTAATGTATTTTATTCAACAATGTTGGCTTAGTTGATAAATTGCTAGTCTTGGATCCCATTGATTTTCAGTTACTACCAGGTAACTGGAGTTGTGAAGAAAAGGTAATATGTAGACAAGCTATAGCAGGGTTATTATGGTCTAAACAATATTATTATTATCATCCACAAGTAAACCATCAAGGTACATTATTGTTTATTTCATTGATTACTCTACTTATTTATGTTATAAACTGATTTTTCTAGATTTTAACTCTCATTCAGTAGAAGTGGGCTGGATTCTGATTTTCAACATAAAGTTGGCTTCTGTAAAA
The DNA here is from genome assembly GCF_000327385.1 of Lottia gigantea. NCBI lineage: Eukaryota > Metazoa > Mollusca > Gastropoda > Lottiidae > Lottia > Lottia gigantea. Next base: position 5,673,561 of record NW_008708400.1, read on the forward strand.
GTTGCTGGGTTTAGTCATTATATCAAAATAATTGATGAGAGCTGACAATTCTGTCAGATTATGGATCCAGATTGCTAGGAAAAAATTAGATTAAACATCTAGACTGGCAATGAGATTTGACCAGAAAAAGGATATGATGATAAATATGTATATTTAGGTTCCTGTTTTTGTATTTAAGAAATAACTTTTAAAAAACTTTTATGAATTTGATAACCTTTCATTTATGTTGATTTACCTGAAGTGAAAATTATCTATGATTTAAATATTTTTAGAATTGGTAAAATTAAATAAGGTAGCTACTAATTCTTGGAATGAAGACTGGCACCATTTACAGAACCATGATATCATTTCAGTTCCTGATAAATGGGAATTTCCATGGGTAACAACAATATTTATTATTTAAAGATTCCAATTAAGAATCGAAAATAATTTGAGATGAATTGTATTCATGGGGGCTAAATTTTCATGAATTTCGTGGATCAGCCCATTCTTAAATTATTGTTACATAATAAAACCTGTGGAACCAATTAAATAATATTAATATATTTAAGATGGATCAAATCACAATGGTTTCGATAATAATGTGGCATAAAACAATAAGATCAATCCAGACAATAAGAGATTTATTTCAATTTGATACAAAACCCCATCTTTCTATTTTCAGTATGCACCATGGGATACAGCGTTTCAGATGTTAGTAATGGCTAGAATAGATATAAAATATAGTAAAGAACAAGTATTATTGTTTTTATCTGATAGATATATTAAACAGAATGGACAGGTATTTATCTTGTTATTTATTCTTATTAAGCATTATTTCTATCAGCAAATAGGTCATAAAAAACAACATATCCAGTTAAGTTTTAAACTTTATTTTAATATTTATACGTAACGTAAAATGTTCAAAGTAGAATATTGTATAATGAGAAATAATACGAAATATATACAATATCAAGAAATATTAATATTTCTAGAGTCTTAAACTATTATTGAAGCTATAAATGACCTCTGATATTCAAATGAAAGTCTATTGTGAAATTGACTAGGACTGCCTCATGAGAAAAATGTTAATTTGAATAATAAAACTATGATATAAGATAAAAACAAGAACTTAAATAACCTTACCTATTAATTAATAAACAAAAGAAAATCCAAAAAGACAATTCAGAACAAATATCCAAAAGAAATATCTGGCACAGGTAAAACTATTGATTGTAAGGACTTGTGTTAGTAAAATTCATAGATAAGACAGAAATCAAGAGGAGTCTGGGTAGACAAATCAGAAACCATGGTAGAGACCAATAGATAGAAAGAGTGAGTGAGTGAGTGAAGAAATGAACTAACTCAGTTGAATAAGAGAGTAAGAAAGAAAGGAGATAGGTGAACTGTGTTAGTAAAACCTAAACAGTAATAAGAACATGGGTAAAATAATAACAATTGAAGATAAGTGAACAAGGTGTTAGGTTAACTATGTTATATTGTGTTAAGTGAACTAATAAAAGTGAAATACGAACAGTTATTAAAACCTGAATTAAATTAAACAATATTATATAAACCTAAAATATAGCTCCATTACATTTATGTGTTATTCAGACAAAGCAGAACAATTTGTATTTCACAGGTGTGGGAAGATTAGTCATTGAGTGATACTCTTGCTACCTTATCTCACGGTTCAATTCTGTGATTGATACTAGTCTTCAAGTTGTGTTAAGTTGTTTTTATGGCCCTGTGTGCTACTAACTGTTTTAGATCCCTGTTATGTTGGAAATAAGAAAAGGGTAGGTTGTCCTGACAACACTGCATTTAAAAAAGTCCTAAATTTTACTTAGATAGGGGTATAGAAGCAAAGCCTGAACCCTGTGTTCCACATAAATTGATGTTCAAGGATTTATCATATGGTGAAAAAGGAAATTTCACATAGATACAATACAGTGGATGAATATTTTAGTGACTTACAACAATTCACCAACAATTTCTTCGGATCATGGATGGCAAATTGAGTTGCCTATAGAAAAATATGAAGAAAAAACATTGAATTCCATTGTTAATCACAATTGTCTGTGTTTCATTACAGATACCAGGCTGTGAGTTTGATTGTAATGCAGCCAACCCACCATTGTTTGCCTGGATTAGTTATCATTTGTATCAAACAGATCCTCATTCTGATAAACAATTCTTGAAGTCCTGTTTCACTCAACTTCTGAAGAATTTTAATTGGTGTGTTAAACTTTCATTACTATTTTGATCCTGATATCCACATGAAAGTATGTACTGTAGTAAAAATTCGAATTACCAAAGAAAATACCAAGACAGTACTGAGTACATCTGCTTAAAAGGAAGTTTAAATTGAGCCTCTTATTAAGAGTCTGAAGAAAGATTCCTTAAATCAGGCATTTTCTAATGCCAAGATTATTTTGGAGACATGCTATTCACATGTACTGCCTAGCCAAATTCAATTAAGGTCACTCAGCATGCATACTGGTTGTTTTTACCTGCAGGTGGAAAGATACATTGGAAATAAAGGGAAGTAATTTATATAGTGGAGGATTTCTGGGACTGGACAATATTAGTATTATAGATAGAACATCCAGTTCTTTACCTAGTGGCACACAAATACAACAGGTAAGAATAACATTACTTTCACTTTCATCTTGTCTGAAGCGCTGATGTAGCACTCCTTGGCCATCAGAGGAAAATATCATCTAGTTTGCTGATTTTGTGCATAACCCATATAGATTTAACACTAGCGGTTCTGATGAGGAATCATGTATTTTGAACATGTGTTGTCAGTGTGTAATGAGACCCAGTCAATTGAAGCCATTTATATTTTTAAAAGGTTGATGGAACAGCATGGATGGCTTACTATTGTTTAACAATGTTAGAGATAGCTCTAGAATTAGAAGAGTTTAAGAAAGCTGAAATGTTTATAGAGATATTTCTTGAAATAGCTCATCAATTAACTCAATCTATAACTACAACGGGTAAGAATAAACTTAGGAGCTGTTGTGCCTCTGCGAAAAGATACCTGATAAACATGATGAGACTACTGCTGCTGTCATGGTAAATTTCCATCATTGCACACTGTATGACATTGTCTTTCTTCATTAAACTATGATCATGAACATAAGATCCTTAAAGTCTAACATGTTTCCTACTTATGTTAGGCCACAAAAGGTATGCATCTAGCACCTTTAAGATTTTGCAAGAGTTTTTATGGTGGATCAGGAATTGTAGGATGTTAAATTCTATTTCAAAGTTTGGTTATTGTTCCAGGTTTGTGGTTTAATCGTCACAAGTTTTTCTTTGATGTGGTACTTACTGGTGAAGAGAGAAAACCAATCAAGATAGAATCTCTAGTTGGAGTTATCCCCCTTCTCGCATGCAGAATCATTACAATACCAAATGGCTTCAAGAAATCTGCTGTAATTGAGAAATCAAAGAATACTAATTTTGTAAATATATACTATTACACTTTACTTATATAATAATATGAATTTTGATACATATGGATTTCATTAGGCTTTTGCCTTGTGAAATAATTTTTATGACTTGAGCCATGTGGTTAATAAGAAAATATATTTTTGAAATTTGAAGCCTTTAGATTAAAAATGCCTAGCCTAATGCTTATAAAATCAGACTCTCGGAAGCACTGGCAAAGACATCAGCATTTTTCTTACCTAGAGGAAGATTCGAACTCATGGACCTTATCACCTAGCAGAACTAGCTACCGACTGAGATATTCCAGGATTATCTTTGCATATTCATTGTTTTCCTATGATGTATGAATATTAATTTATATTTGTAGGTAAATGAATTAGAAAATGGTGACAAGTTCTTCTTCTCAGTTGTGAATGAATACAAATTCAAACAGGTTTTAAAGACTCTTCTGTTTGAGAGGGAGTTTTTGTCACCATTCGGCATTCGGTCTTTATCAAAGGTGGGTTGTCATATATTTTTACCAGTATACTTATCTTTTTTTTTGCCATGTCTAACTTAAGCTTTAAGCTCAGTGAGTTTGACTTTTTATACACCCGCATGAATATGTGTAATAAATAATAAAACTTGACATCAAATACCATCCTTTAATACCCAACGTTTCGTCAAATAAGTTTTGACTTCATCAGGGGAAGAAACAAACTCCAAATGGTGGAAGGCAATTAAAATTACAATTATAATATGACCTCATAAGGTTTATGACGTCACAATCTTAGAAACCACATAACAAGAGAAGGGTCAAATCACAAAATGGTGGGAGGCAATTTGATTCTTGATGATATGACCTCAGAAGATTTATAACATCAAAATCTTAGATACAACATAACAAGTATGTAATGAAGCAGGAAGGGAAAAAAATATTTTCAATTTAATGTTGCTCCTATGTTTGTTATGTCTAATATTGAAGGGGGTTATTGTCTGGCCAACATACTGAAATTTACATAAATCACCAGTAAGGCAATATATAACGAAATTACTCTGACAATTTAAAGAGTCTTTGATATAAAATGATTTTGAGTGTCTATTGGTGATTGTGTTAGTTGTGTTCATCTTTTCACAAGTTTTTACACATCCCACACTTTTAGAAATATTCACATTTTCTACACACTGTTTTAATTTGTTTTCCCTTAATAAATTTCCCAAGGTCTTATTCCTGCGTCCTGCCACAATGATTTTCCTTGTTTTTAATATGTCTGTCATTCTGTAGCTTGTCCTTAAAATATCTGTGTCTTTGGCCATTTTGTGTAGATTTGGTTGTCGTGGGTCATAGGTGTTAGTCCATGGAATAATCTTCATTTTCTTTTCATCTTCTTCTGCTTGGTGTTGGAGAAATAGCAGTTCATGGCGTGATCTTTCCTTGCCTTGCTAAAGGCAGTTTCTACAGTGTGGTCTTTATATCCAGAATTCTTCAGATGTTTAGCAAATTTAAATAATCTATTGTTTTCCCATTCTTTCTTACTACAAATTCTTCGTATTCTGAGTGCACCACTGAAAGGTATTGATTTAAAAGTATGTCTAGGATGGCAGCTGCTAGGTGGTAGATAGTGGTGGCTAGCTGTTTCTTTACAGAATAGATCAGTTTCTAATCTGTTACCCTCTTTAATTACTTTTACATCTAAAAAATTCACTTTATCTGTGTCAATATCCATTGTAAATTTAATTTTGGGGTGAGGATTATTCAATTTGTGTAAAAATTTGTGAGATTCTTCTGGTGATTTAGTAGACAGAGCCCAAATGTCATCAATAAATCTGCAGGATATGTCTGGTTTTTCAGATAAAGAATTCCAAAATTTATTTATCCAATATGTCATATAGATATTGGCATATGTAACTGCAAAGGGTGTCCTGATAGATGTCCCAGATATCTGTCTGAAGAAGTTCCCATTGAATTCAAATTCATTGTTGTGCAGAACAAAGTCTGCAACTTGTAGAATGCTATTAGTTTCTTCTAGACTGATGTTGTTCGTTTTCTCCAGAGCATCTTTCAAAGCATCCAAACCTTCAGATATAATGATGTTGGGATAAAGGCTAATAACATCAAGAGTAAGTAGGTGACTATCTTCTGGTATAGATCTGTTGTTGAGAGATTGGATTTTTTGCAGAAAATGAGTGGTGTCTCTGACAACTTCATGACAGTAATCCTGAGCTACCTCTTTTAATTTCCAGTCAAGCCATTGAGATGCCTTATATGTAGGAGCTGTTATCTGACTACATATGGGTCTGCCAGGTGGAATTTCTGATGTAGTTTTAACTTTATGTATTTTGCCAAGAATGTAAAAGTGGGCTGGTGTCTTAACTGGTCTATGGAGGATAGCTTCCTTCTCTTTATCATCAATTTTCAATGAATAAATTAAATTTTTCAGTTGATCATGGATTTCATTAGAATTATCTTTCCCTACCTTATGATACACTGATTCGTCCTGAAGATGTTTCTCACATTCTTTGATGTAGTCTTGTCAGTCCCCACATGAATATGTGGTCGTATATTGTCATCGCCCCTGTCCGTCCATCCGTCCGTCCGTCAGCATTTCTTGTGAGCAATATAGAGACTACAGTTTTTATCTGATTTTGATAAAACTTGGTGTGATGCTTTAGATTGATAAGATCTTGGTCAAGTTCGAATTTGACATATTTTCGATGAGATATTGCCCTTGACTTAGCACGCCTTGAAATTTGTTAAAAATAGTTCGTGAGCAGGATTGAAGCTACAGTTTTCATCCGATTCTGATGAAACTTGGTGTGATCATTGGAATTGATAAGATCTCGGACAAGTTCTAACAAGAGATATTTTTGATGAACATTTTTTGAGTTATTGCCCTTGACTTTGTAAACACGCATCAAAAGTTGTTTTTTGCCCTTGATTAGAGCTGTGTGATTTAATTGTTTGTTGTATTTGGGTTATTGATATTGATTTTAAAAAATTTTGTGAAATTATTTGGCATAAATAATTTCTTCAATATGAGAAAATTTGTACTTTAGTCACTAAAGACTGTTTTATTATTTCTGACAGCTGCCAGTGGGCATATGTTACCTTGCAACGCAAGCTATCTTCTATGTCCAAATAAATGTTAATGGAAAACATTTTTATAACAGAATGTCTTGACAGGTCTATGATTATGAAAGTGGTCATATGTTTAATCCATTAACCAATCAAAATGAGTTATTTTGCTACTGTCCTGGTGAATCTGATTCTGATTTATTTGGTGGAAATAGTAATTGGAGAGGTCCAGTGTGGTTACCAAGTAAGTAATGTTGATTTTTTTAGTTATGTGGGTTAGAGGACATAGCTTGGAATCCTGGTCAAGGCAAGACAAATTGCTGATGCCAGTAAGTGATTAAGACCTTGAGTTCATGCAGATTCTCAGTGCCATTCTCAGAAATCATATCACTCATAGAACTTCTCTACAGGATGTTAATCAATATTTGGTATGATTTGTATTTGAACTGTTTAAGAATGTTAATTTTATTTTTGATTAATTCAAAAGAATGAATTTTGTTTCAGTGAATTATTTACTAATAGAAAGCTTAAAGTTATATGACAGTGTGTATAAGATCAAGATGTGTTACCCGTCTGAATCAAACAGACTCATAGATCTGAGTAAAATAATATCAGATTTAAAACATAGGATATCCAGTTTATTTACTTTTAATAAAGATGGTAAAAGACCTCTACATGGTAAGATATAACCTTATCTAGCCTGCAAAAATTTTTAGATTAGGGTCAGAAAAACTAAATCTGTTTTTAAAGACAGAGTCCAGGGCTCATACAAGAATGTTACATGAAATTATTGTCTGAGCAAAGTAAAAAGGTTTCTTCCCATGGTTTTTATGAGAATAAGATTAGCAGCCTCAAAATAGTACTGTCAGTCTTAGAATGTCTTTGCATTGATAAAAATATAAGCACACATAATGTCTTCAAAATTTGTTTTTACAGATGACAATTTTCAGCCAAAATTTGACTTTTTTTCTAAGAGAGAAATGTGTTTCTTTCAATGTAAACTTACAAAAGATTATATTTTTATCAACGCCATTCTCAGACTATCAGTGCTATTTTGAGGCTGATATTCCAATTCTCTTAATAAATATTGAAAAAATACAAAAAAAGTCTTCGATTTGCTCAGACAATAGGTAATATAGGATATGACTAAGGATGAGTTTTTGCCTAGTTTAGAAAACCTGAAAAGAGCAAGGCAGGCCATAGAATACCCTAAAGCAAAGATTAATTCACATAGAAACTAAAGCCTTGTGGATCATCTTATTCTGCTTTGGATATATAATCAATCATCAGAACAGTTTATATGGGGATTACATTAACACTATTTATATTGGGGAAATAAGAACACCTGAAGTAAACCAGTAATAACTTAATAATTGTAGGTGATATCAAAGAATACAGTAAAACTGGTGGCTGGAAAGATCTCATTTTATTCTATGAATATTTTAATCCTGAAACAGGAAAAGGATGTGGAGCAAGGTAGATTAATATTTTTAAAACATATGAATGATTAACAAAGAGAGAAGTGAGTGTGTCCAGGTTTAGATTTTGTCATTGATCCCATGTGGTTGGAAAGTTTTCAATCTGATAATCTAATGGAGTCGAATGGAGGGGGTATTGACTGTGGATTGTGTTATTTAGTAGTCGAGATAGGGGTCACGGAATTAGCCATAACTGGGTCGTTGGCAGGGGTAGAATAAAAGAGATAAAGATTGGCTATCTGACCAGTTATCCCTGATTATCAGTGACTAGTTTCGTTCATGTTAAAACTCTTCAGACTGACTTCAGACTAAGGTGAGTCTAATCAGTCTGAAGAGTTCAAACACGACCGAAACTGATCACTGATAATCAGGGATAACTGGTCACATAGCCAATCTTTATCTCTAACAGGGATGATTAGGGTTTGTTTTTTTATTCACCCAGAAACCACACATATCAAAAAGAACTTGGGTATGAAGACAGGTGCCCATCAACACTGCAATTCAGAATTCCGTAAGTTGGCTAGACAATTTAGTTGTGTTGGCAATGTGACTTGAACACAAAGAATTCCAAATGAAATCCTTTTATAAATCTTTAACTGACAGCGACAGTGTTTAGAATTATTATTCCTGAATGTCTTATATATTTTTCAGCCATCAAACTGGTTGGACATCCTTGATCTTTCTAATGAATAGTTTTGGAGAAGGATAACATTAACAGGCCTTCGTATTTAATTTTTAAATTATATTATATATTATACTATGATATATTAATACAGTGGTGTAATATTTACATCATGTGTTATGGATAGTTTGTTTTAGTTTAACTATTGGAACAAAAAGCATTATTGATAGTTTATTTCTAATGGTTTTATTATATCTTATATTTTGTTGTTCTATTGCTATTTATTCATTTTGAATTGCAAAGTCATTGTGGGGAAAGACTGGACAGTTGGTTTGGAAATTTCCAATGATCATAACTAGCATGAATGCTTTGTTAACTTGATGTATAAATCAAGGATATAGTCTGAGTTTGAAACTTTAGAAATATTTACCAGTCCACCTTTTCAATGTTTTATATCAGTTACTAAAGCAGGTTACTCACTTGACAACAACATCTCATATTATGTTGCCCATATACATAGTCTGTCAGTAGAACTTAATATTTGCATCCAAATGTTTGAGAGAAGTTACTGAACTCGCCTATCAGGAGACACTGCCATTTTAGGTAAACAAGAGAGCTATGTGTCTGTCATTAGAATTCATATTTAGAATAAAACTTGGGATAAGTTAGTGAACTAACAAATCATGAGAAATTGACATCCCTCACCAAAAGAGCTGTGGGTACCTAATTAATAAAGACAAATATATTATTGTAAACAAATTAATGTATTTGATATTATCATAACAAAGTTTATTTATATTTAGAAAACAACAAATATCACTATAGATAGATTTATACATGAAACAGTTTGGGATGAGTTCAAATATGAAATGTTTTCAGCCAACACCGCAAAAACCAATCAAATGGATCAATTTATTTCACGGATATGGATTTCACATAAAAGGGTGTGATTAATTTCCTGTTAACTTTTTAAAAAAAAAAGTCCAAGTGACAGCTTTTGTGGTAAAGGGCCAAATAAAGAGTTTAAAGAAAGTAAACCAGTAACTGAAAATATCAATAATTAGATGAAAATAGTAATTGCCATTTGATGAAGAAAATGTGGTGTAATGATGAAGTATATACAATAATAGTTATTTACTGCATGTTAAAAGGAAACAGTCAAATAATTATTCTTTTTATGTTTACGAAATTATCAGCTTACCTGTGATTTTGAACCCTTTTGTTAAAATTATGTGTACTGTGGGACTATTTCACAACTATATCCCTTAAAGCTGTTTTTTGATTGGTTTGAAAATGAAATGAATGGTGTTGTACGTCCTTTGATTGGTTTGGCATCAACAATTTGTATCTCATAAACCAATCAGAAAGCAACTTAAAGAGATATAGTAACACGATTGTCCTTCAAGTTTACACTTTATAACCTATTCACCAGTTTTGATGTTTGAATTGCATGGTTAGAGGAAACATGCCTTTAATATATACAAATTATTGAAGGATATAATGCCATATATATTGAGGTAGTTATTTTATATATAATATACATTTTAAAACAATTGAAAACAATAAAGATTTAATATTTAAAAAAGTGTGCATAATTAATACATTACTCTTGAGGAAAGCTGAAATTAAATATCATCTATGAATTGACTCAGAAACTCTTTTTGTAATTTTGCAAGAATTCACAGTAACATTTTCAAATTATAGAAAAAATGAAAATTGTTTATTTCTTAATGTTATTTGAAAGTTTTGCTTAATAAAGGAAAAGTTAAAATGTATTCTATCACCCTTCAGATGTGCACAACTTACTTTGTTTCGAGTTAAAATAATAAGATGGTTTCTGATGGTGACATAGAGCCCATAGTTTATTACCTTTACTTTCTGCTTGGTTGTGCACATCTGGAAAGTGGTGAGTTCTGAGTGACCACAGAAAAGACAAAAATTTTAGAATAGAAAATATTTCGTGTCCATCATTGAGTAAATAATTATTGCACAACCCTGTGATATGTTACAGAAATAAAAACAGTTTGATTTTTGTCAGGAATTAATTTGGTAAAAATTATTTTGTAAAATTAAATAGTGACTATAAATCTAGATCCCTCTCTAAGAATTTACATTCAGATAAGAACTGCAAAGAACTACAAATTTGAATTTACAGTTATAATGCCTGAAGTTCATAAAATATCTAAAGATTTGTTATTAACTACAATTTTTTATTAAAAACATTTCTGTTACAAGAAACTCAGATGATAATATTTTTTAAGAAACCAAGCCATAACAATTTTATCACCATTAATTAGAACTTTAGTCAGTTGATACCTGGGTATATTAGAAACCCAAATATATATGGTAAAATCATATTTTTATTCTGCAGCTCTTATCTGAATATTGCCATTTAAACTATCAGCTGCCTTAAAAAATACAATATTGTATGTTACATAATATCCATTCATCACTAAACACCACTGGCTGGGTTGTAGGAGTCCTGTTCAGATAGAGGTATTGTTATAAAGCCACCTGAAAATACACAAACAATCTGATAATTACCATCCATCTACAAGTTTATTGGATAATGACATCAATTTCTAGGACCATATATTGTCTTAATACAAATGGGTCGTTCAAGTAAACAGCAAAATTTGTTCAGATATTGGGGTTACAGTTTTTTTGGACAATGTCAATTATCACATCAAGTCAGATAACAACCTTAACTCATAGTAGTTGTACATTAATGCAGACAAAATATTGATATAATTAAAATTGCCCTATCTACCCATCAGACTTATATCATACCATTACTGTGTTAAAATATCAAGATAAGCTTACCTTGAGGTTCAGTAAATAAGACCATTGACCGTCTTGGAACTGAGACTGGCACAGATTGCTCTTGTTGGCACACTTCACACACTTTCTTACGAATTGGTGTTGGTCTAATAATTCCCTGAAATTCATTTTCATGACCAGAACACTGAGCAGACATTCGTGAAGCACCACTGTACATTGAGGTCACATGACTATTACTGACAGCCATGTGCTTGCTATGGTAATCAGTAGCCAAAGAATAGCGTTTATTTGAAGATCGTGAATGTGAGGGTACAGAAGGCTGACAAGAAACAGTTTGATCTTCACAATAAGACTTGGAAGTAGAGTGAGAAATGCATTGCTGATTTAATGGGAGATAACTCTTGCCCATTTTAATACCACTAGTGCTATATTTGATTTCTTTGGAGGTGGAAAAGGTATGACTTCTATGAAGAGATATCACAGTACGCGGTTGTTTTTTATACGAATATAATCCTTTAGTCTGACATGAACTATTATGGGATGTAGTGTTATGACTTGAGGGATTCCTAGAGGATGATTTCACAAGGGCTTGACTAGGTACACAATAATTAGGGGTTTCACGTGGCTTGATAATAGATTTATGTACACTTGAATATCCAGTATTACAACACACTGAACAAATATTTTCCTGAGCATCGTCCAATTTGTCATCATTTTCACTTTCACAGGATGATGGACTGGATTTGTCCTCATCAGTTTCTACAATCTCTCGGGTCCTTTCTCGAGAGACATGCACAGGACCAGACGTCTGCTTCACTAAACAAGATGGCCGCACTTTGATTGGAGGTAATTTTGAGGTTGCTTGATCCTCATTGTTTGATTCATTCTTGCCACGATAAACATCTGAATCATTACTACTAGTATCGCTAATATCCTTTGTATCACTGCTACCATATGTACTTTTGTTGCTATCTATTTGTGTTTGATCTTGCTGCTTTAAACAATCGCACTCTAAACTAGAATCACTTGGATTTGGATCAGAGCTGCTACTTCCACGTACAGCAATGATACTCGAAGATCTTGGCACATTTACATATTCCTGATTTTTGTCCACACGATCACGCTTTGAACTAGGCACAGAATTCCTGTAATAGTTTGAATGCATGTTTGATGAACGATGATAGCTGGTACCACTACAACCATATTTTCCTTGGCAAGAATATGGAGAAAGGCTGTATGGACTGGGTAAAGATTTCTTAATGTAAGCACTGACTGGTCTGCTGAGTAAGGCTCGAGAACGAGCTTGTGAGGTCTCAGAGGTATGATAATGATAATCTGATAAGGAACTACAACCTGAATTGTCTATATAATGATAACCACTGGTGGAGCCAGCAGTCCCCTCACATGATGGACATGTGACATATTGTCTGTGATGGTGAGATGTATGATGATGTGATACGTGTGATGGATATTGGCCACGTTGATGATTATATGATGAGTAATGACTATTTTCACCACGTTGTTGTTGTTGTTGACTATATTGTACACTAGAAGGATGATTGCCTGATGGTGCAGATTGCGTAGGATTTGAATTTGCTATATTATTACCCGTCTCAACTGCTGTTGTCTCCTTTTGAGCTGAAAAGATAAAAAAAATTTACCATACATAAATGAACAATGCTTACATTGTAAGACAATAGAATTATACCACAGACAAAACACTGTAATTAATATAAAGTGAAACCTCTTCAGGATTTCTTGTTAAAGATCTTCATTATAGTCAGATAGCAGAAGAGAGATCAAGCTGTTTTTATCTTTTATCTTGTTAATTACTTTCAAAATGGATACGATACAACACCTCACATAAACCTCACTGAAGATAGTAGTGAGATAGGCGTAGCTATTGAGGAAGAGCATTTTCGATCTTGAAAACCACCCTCCAACTGAGTTCCAAATTTGAAATATATCTGGAATACTAAAACTACTTACCAGTGATTTTAAAATTACAAAGAGGACAACGACCTTCAGATATCAACCATGTATCCACACATTTCCGATGAAATTCATGAGTACATGGCAACACTCTTAATACCTGTAACAATAATTATATTCATATCAAATTGTATGACCAAATACCCCTTCTATAACGCAATGCTGCCTAAATTTAATTACTTTTCATTATAGGAAGATCAAAGGTGCAAGGATAGGTTGACCATAAAGTAGAATTTTTTTTTCCTTTTCACAAAGTTATGTTCTTTCTTTATAATAATGATAATACAAGAACAAATAAAACAAGATATTCCGTAAGATTGGGGAAGTCAAATGTAAAATATCTGGAAGTGGAAAGTTGCAGATCAACAGTTTCTTTATTGAGGTGTCCAGAATGCTAAAAGTTATTGACAATCTGATACTTATCATTACAATTTCATGGTTCATCCCTTCTTCACTTTGCAATCCTTGAATTGGCATCCCAACTAAATGTGGACTAAACCATCCATATTACTTTTTAAAAATTTTCCCTACCTGTCCATCTTGGTAACCTTCAAGACATATTGCACAATTATCACATCCAGTAGATGAATAACAACTAGAATCGGAATTTGGCGTATGAATCTGTTGTTGTTTCCCTGGTGCTAGTTTATATTTTCTCGTTTCCATTTTAGCAATTGCACGTTTGGCAAGACTTGATTCAGACAACTGTAAAGATAAGATGGATATCGAAAAACAATTGCTTTTGAAACTGAGCTTAGCGAATGGCTGCATTTGAGGTAATCAAATGAATTTTGAGGCTCACCCACATACAAGCAACTCCCTGAGGAATTTGGTAAAAACTGGAACCGTGAAGGATAAACGTAATTTAATAATTTAGGCCTCATGGGACTTGATTTCATCCAATTATTGCTAAGGAGACATTTGATTTCTTCCAATCAAAGCTAAGATGACAATAGCTCCAACTAGTTATTGGACAGAATGAAGGACCAGTTTAAATATTAAGAAATAGTGTAAGTGCTCACCTGTCTATCTCTATGCCTGTATCTTAACTGAAAAATAAATATTAAGACCAATTAACTAATTGCATCAATATTAATTAAAATATTACATGTTATATGGATTAAAAATTATAAATCCTTTGTCATGATGTTTAATGATACAGTGCAATGCCAAGTTGTAAATATTATTCTATTTCAAAATACATTATGCACTTTCAGAATTAATAAGTTTCATTATTTGTGTTTCTAATACACATACAGAAGACTTTAAATCTCTGGTAAATCCCCTCAAAACTAATGCATTAGCAAACATATTTTTCAATTTCAACAATTCTTGTCAGATTCTTGACAAACATTAGTAATGAATTCAACAATTCAAAATTTGAAAGAATATGTCAGATATTCACCAAAAAAATGAGCCCTGCAACATATTAAAAATATACTGTGTGCCCCAAAATAATATTAAAACCATTATCGCACTTACTTTTAATATCACAAAAACACAAATTAAACAAAATATAATAAATACTGCTACAAATATACCCATATCAAAATATTCTTTATGACTAATCTGAAATAAGAATACCAACAACACATTTTTAGGTACTGAATTGCCCAAAGGGAATGCAGAGTTTTCTGTATATGGCATCAGGTTTTCTAAAAGGGTGTGTATGATCTGTGTCTAGCTAGTGACACCCAACACAATACCTTAAGTGAATAAGGGAAATTCTTTAAATTTTCCAGACCTGGAATCAGGCCTTTTGGATTATAGGTTAAACAATCATCTATGTGTGGAATAAATATAAAATAAAAATGATGAGATAATGCTGGTTAAATTAGCTAAAACCATTGCTGAATGAATATGCATTAGTTCAATTGACTTTTGCCTTATAGCGCCACGGAGCAGTATTTTTTTGCTGGATTGTAGGCGCTCTACAAATGAATCATATTATTATTATTATTATCAGATTTCTAAATTAACCTGGAACCTTGTGTCCACTTCAATTAGTTTGATTAGTTTCTCATAAGCCAATTTTGCTGGTAAATTAACACCAATTTCCAAAACTAACAGTCCTTGATCCAAATATTTTGCAGCATGAGATGAGCTGTACTCAATTAGCTAAGAGAAAGGCACTTGGCTTACTTCACCTCCAACTATTAACAGAAAGACTTTCCACCAACCTCAACATTATCCTGAGTGGCATCCTGAGAATTATAAATAATCCGAATACGAGCTTCATCCTGTGTGTTAACAATTTTCATCAAGCGATTAGCGTCAAGACCTCGTACTAATATCACTGGACGACTGTGAGTTAAACTGGACTTCTGTAACTGAAAATTTAAAAAATAACATAAGATAACACATAAAAGATGTTGATTTCAAACATCTAAAAACTGGACAGTTGGATTTTTATATGCATGGGGTTTTGATGCAATAAGTGAAGAGCGATAAATTTTCTGATGCCAATGTTTTCAAGAGTAAGACAACATGATGTCGAAATTACCAGATGTATGTTATTGGAAACATAATATGTTTGTGACCATCTACAACATCAAAATTACTTACTGTTTGAGCAACCTCCAGATTATCTGAGATATCAAATATTACAGCAGTTGCACCCCTTTGTAATGCTCTCCCTGCCTGGAAGATAAAAACAGTACAATAACTTTAATGACAGTCAAATAGACTGGACACCTGGAAAATAGAGGTTACTAGCTTTAATCTTTGTTGGTGTGCGAAAGTCTAGTGTTCTTAAATAAATGATGATTGTTCGTTCGGAATCAAGACAACTCAGACCAAAGACACTTTTGACAAACTTTTAAAGGCAATTTGAAACACTTTTTAAAGACAACTTTTGATGACTTATTTTAATTAGACTTGTGGATGATTGTAGCTCCACAAAGATATAATTAGAGTTTACATGTTTTTTATTTCTAATATAACTGAATAACTATTGTTTATCATTTTACGGAATAATTACAGAATAACTGCGTCTGATATGTGCAAATGGCGGTGTGAAAATGCGGTTTCAACTAGGGTTATGCCCCTTGACAGAAATGATCTAAGGCAGCTACTATTCCTAAAATATTCAGACAACAATTTACATTTAAATTGTCCCAGCTATTCCACATATTGGGGGCCATGGGCTAGATTGCTCAGCAAATTACTGATAAGTGGAAGACATTCACGTCAACATTTATGGAAGTAAGGTCATTGTCTTCATGCTCGTGATGCTGAAGTTAGACTTTTACAGAAACACCAACAAGAACACTTCCCTGATAAAATTTGTTATCTTAAGAAATTTACTGCCAAACCTAAGCCACAGTTGATAATCCAACTTGATAGTCATTTGCCTCTCTGTTTGACTATGACTGGATAATCTAGGAAAGATTATTGCTAAGGGGATTGGCCACAGATCAGCTGGTAGACAAGATTGTTATCATTGGAATATTATGGGCTCTCTTTCATAGAGTTTTATGGGTTTATTTAATCATACTCGATACTGACATGACTGGTACTTTCATTTCCTATCTGATAATACTTTCACATATTGCTCAAAACTCGAATTTCATTAAATCATTATTCTTTAAAAAAAACAAACAATAGAACGAAATTCAATTGTACTTTTGCTCAAATCCTGGTTTTCTTTGTTTGTCTGAATCAGTTTTTGTCTATAAAAATAACTCAAAGAAAGGAAACATGACAAAAGAGAATATGTAGCCAATTTAATTCGCAAATCAAAAGCAAACTTTTTTAATCAATTAAGTGAAAAGCTATAATCAATTTAAAAATTCTTCAAAGAAACTGGTTTTATTTCATCTTAGTTCAATTGAGAATTCCTTCACAGACATGTCTTATAAAGCTAATCAAATCTGTGGTGAAAAGAATTCTCTACAAAAAGATCCTCTTGATTTTCCACTGTGCATTTTTAGAGCAATTAAATGATTACCTACAGCTGTATTGATGTGAAAATTAAGTGGTTTTGATGCATGCATTCCAGGCCAATTTTTATGATATGTTGTAATTTTGAAATTAACAGAGACATTAAAAAGAAACAAATATCAACAACTTAAATTCTTAAAGACCCTGTCTGCCAGCTGGTCCTTTGCCAAACCTTTTACCATTTATGGCTTCTATTCATTCATTCCAATTTCCTATCAGACGTCTGTTGTTTCTGTGATATAGAAACACTTAACCATATATGATGTCCCTATCTCAAAAGCTGCTAATGGTATTCCAGGGACTTCCAGGGACAATAATAGCTACATGTGGAATTGCAAGAACCAAACAAGTCTGACTGAAAATTGGTTTGATGCAAAAAGAGCCTATAAATGTCCCTGATACATTTAAAAGGTTTAGAAAATCTCTTTACAATCCCTTTAACACTCTTGCTGATAATATAAAGTAGATTTTTAATAGACTTCCTCAGTTATTTATAAAATATCATGTTTTTCTACTTGTACAAATAATATAAAATACATGACCCCTTTAAATTGTAGTTTCATTGTCCCCCAAGTTTTATGGATCAAGTGTATGAATACCTGTATAGCCTTCCTCTTACCACAACTATGTATTAATATATAATAGAGTGCTTTCACTGAGAGACTAAGTGAAGAAATGAAATTAACAAGTGTTCTATTTGCTAAATTGCTGCTCCTGATAGGGCTAATGAATTTAGAACCCCATGAATTGTGCAATGAACGAAATTTTGATACCATCAGCATAATTTTAGAGCTCATTGGTTCTTTGTTAATTCTCCTTCAACCCAATAATGATGATAAGTAAAGAAATGGCCAAAAGGAGATGATGGGATGATGTTGTTTGAAAATTCTACCTTTCCAGCATTTTAGAGTCATGTATGTATTTTATGTTCATTGCACACTGCACTACCTTGCCAGTCTTCATTAGCCTAGTAATATATAAAATTCATTTCATTTCATTTAATATTTTGCTAAAGGTTCCCATGCGAACACAGTAACACCTCATTAACTCTTCTATTTGAAGTTTATTAAATGTTATGAGATCTAAAGAGATTTTATTATTAATGAACAGCATATTTGTAAATTCACTAATGATACTTCATTTACTGTTAGGTTTTCTTTAACACATATTATAATGTAGGTGTGGCATTAATTGCTCTGTAATACTTCAAACTTCTGTCAACTGTTTAACAACTAGCAGAACAGTGTTTGACAATAGTCACAATTCAGTTTTAATTTCAGAGATCAAAGATGAAGCTTGATGCAATCAGTTTGGTTGTTTTATTTAATAAAAGGTGCTATTAAATTTTGTCAATTCCAATATATTATCTGGTAAACAAACAAAAAAACCAATAGATCCTAACTAAATGAAAGGAAATGGAATTTGAAACCTTACTCATTTCGCCAGGAGAATTTTAAACCTTAAATTTTACCAGGAGAGTGGCATTAGCCTACTTGATTCTGATTCAAAACTGTCAGGGAGTCAGATTATTATCAAATAGAAACGACCAGACCTTTTTCAATGTTAACTACCCCAATCTCTGTTACTGACAGGGGGAAACCGGACCTACAAGCACCAGAATTCAACCATGAACCAATAGTTTGTCAAATGTAGGTCTACCTTGTAACACCCCTTGGTTCCTGTATGATTTCAAACAGAACTCTCTGCTGCAATGACCATCAAACATACCTATGAAATTTAAGCACCAATCAAAGACTTTATTGAAATTGAGCCCCATCACAATTTTTTTTTACCTTTGATTCGACTTCAAATGGATCTTTGAGATATAAAGCTATTTTTGATTTACGTTTGTTGTAAAACAGCTGACTTTTCAAAAGAAAACAAATCAATAAAAAAAAATTGTATCTTTGATCAAAATCTGACATAAAGGAAATTAAAAGTTATTTTTGAAATAAACAACAAAGTTAACAAGTTAATGACAACATCAATAATTAACCAAGATACAAAAATTTAAATGCATTCATTTCCTTTTTCATCTTTATAAGTTGTTTTTTTATTTAATTTTATGACTGTTGACACTCTGTTGCTAATCTCCAAACACAAATTATATCAATTTCACTAAAAAACAGTTTTTCTTTATAATCAGATATTTCGTAATTCTAAATGTCATCAAATTACAAATATCTTTCATTTCTTTTTTGATAATAGTTACTAACGCGGATTCTTGGTTTTAGCTTTTTCAAGTTTTGAAAATTCGGTGAAAAAATGGCATGGAAATTAGTGTTCAAGGGATATAGAACTGGACTGACAGGGTTAGCTGAAATTGAGCAGATGTCCAGTGGTGTACCAGATCAGTGGTTCAGGGCACAGACCAACTTAATGGATGTACAACTGTCGAAGTTGAGATTCAAAATGCAACAGCTCTGTGGAAAAATCTTGATTAGGTGCATTTTGATACATATTTTTTGACAAAAACATATAAAAATCCTATTTTTTAGAAATGAGGTGGTGGCACATTGTCATTGTTTAGGTGGGAAAATGCCCCCGCTCTGCCCCCAATGATCAGGTTGCAATACATATAACACTCAAATTCACAAAACTCATCTTAACTTTCAGATAATTTCAATAATTCAAGTAAATTTCTATAAATCGCAAAATTCAGTTCAATTTCCATAAATTAAGTACAATTCAATAAATTCATTTAAGTATCAATAAATTTAAATTAGAAAGACAAATTGATGATTTTCCATAATTCAAATATGTCAAAAATATTTAGGAAAACCACTTGTTCACAGTGGAAACTGAAACTTGAAAAATGTCCTGTTTCATGTATATTGTCAGAAATTCACAAAAATACAGAATATAAGCTTACCTTATCAAAAATTGAAAGACAGGGTTCTGGTTCCAATTCTGGTTTCTCAAGTTTAACCACACCAACCCAACCAAACTGATACAGTTCATCATAATCATTTGTGTTGCACAAACCCAGTGGATGGAGCTGAAATGACAAAAAAATACAAAACATTAATTTTGTACATCCTTTAGGGCTAATTTAGCTTACCTATGACATGCAGTCTGGCAGCATTAGTTTACTCTTTTTCCAATATGCAAAGTCTGTAGCAACAGTTTTTCAGTTTAATATCCATGAGTATCTTTTTTTGTAATAAATGGGGTAGTTGACAACATCAGTCTGCATATTTTTTTTATAGGTGCAAGTTCTAGTCCTGGATATTTTAGATATTTGTGATGAAACAACAGTGGTAATATGAATTTAAAAGTTTTTGGTCTGTTGGTGATTATACATGTGTGTCTGTTGTTAGACACCTCATGATGCTCAAGGAATTGTTCTATTTAATCATCTTATATAAAAACACTTCAGTTCCAATCAAATTCATGATTTCAAAAAATAATGAAAAAAAAACTGCTTGCATAAAAACATTTGTCGGGTGAATAAGACATTATTCATGAAGGAAGATATTGGATGGGGATTTTCTCATGTACTCTGTTTATTCTTATCTTGATATAAATTAACCATGTTAACCCCTAGTTTCACATCTCTACAAACACAAGTACCAGTTCCCTGTCATTAACACTAGGTTTTTGATGCCGATTACGGTTTTTATAAACTATGAAATACTTGAAAAGAAACAGACAACCTCCAGTAAAGAAATTGAGTTATTTTGTCATGGGGAATACTTGAAATTGGTGTTAAAATGGAGCGGTTCAAGTGCAAGAAGCACAACATGATATCATGCTAAGATAATGAGTGTGGGAGATAGTTGACATTTTCATCCAAAAACTACATGTTACACGAACCAGCCATACGTTGACTTTCTCAGAACTGTTTCTTATCAAACCAAAGCTTTAACATTAAACTGAACAATGCTTTACATCCCCTTCATGAGACCAGGGTTATTGGCTTCTGGTTTGATTTTTTAGCCATATGTGTTCAGAGCTGCCTATGAAAAATTCATGGAATAAAGATAATTTCCTTGCTTCAAAAGTGGTGGTTAGCAAAATATGATTTGAATCTGAGCTTCAATTAATGTTTCTTTAATATAGTTTTTTGTATTCTGTAGCCAATGTTCAAGATTTGATACTTTAATGCCAGAAATTTTAGGAAACCTGTTACATCCAACCTAAATGTAAATTTCAGAGACTAAAGGTGGATCAAATCTTTTTTAAATATGTGAACTTTGGGACCCTAAAACATCCAACCTAGCTGTAAGAGTGAGAGTGGTTGTAACAACAATATATATAAAGCACAGGCCAAGGTTTTAAGGTCACTATTGCATCGAAACAAGATACATAGGGATACATTTTAAGGACCCTGGGTGAGTAAAGTCTAAATTAACGGTGTGAACTTTGTGACCCTTAGGTGTAAATTTGAAGACCATAGGTTGGGGAGTCAAATCTCTTTTCAAAGATATGGGGGCCCTAGAACCTTCAACCTAGGATGATAAGGTGTATATCTTAAGGATCCTAGACGGGTGCAAAGTGTGTAGAGAAATGTGTTATCTAGAGAAGAAGTGAGTACAGCACACCTGTTGTTATTGTATGTATTATGGAGGTAGAAGTTAAAAGGTAAATAATCTCTTTGATGTGTATAATTTTATTATATGAGAATTGAGGTCAGGTACAATCATATCTCTAGTATTATACTGTCAATTTCTCACTTTATACTGTCATTTATTTTACCTGGCCTAGTCTAACATGCTAAAGTCAAGTTATATAGCTGTGTGGTTATTGTGTTTGCACTTAATTATGAATGATGTTAAAATACCACCTTCTAGAGTTTGAAATATTTTGTAAAACAACATTGTTTCAAATTTCGAGGTTTTTTCATGTTTTTGTTCTACATGAGTTGCAGAGTTTACCGATTCTTGCAGAAACTCTCTTTCTCCATTCTCTTACAAGTTTTGTTTAAGAATATAAGTAATATAAAATGAAATATCAATTCAATCTAAGAACAGTCCAATTTGACAACTCTGTATATGATTTCCAATTATCAAGAGATCTTTAATGTGCATTGTTTTCAGAGTTTCATTTTCCTTTGAACCTTTGATTCCAGTGAGATATCAGAAGGCACTATCTAGAAGGATCAAACAGTGATCTTCAGATTTTTTAGTTTGAATACTGAAAAGAGAAACTTTTATAAACATAACACAGAAAGCCTTACATTTAGGAAAGTCTGCAACTTGTAATTCTAAAATGTGTTAGGCGTTTGATATGTGATCATTATAATTTGTAAACATTTTATGTACAATACCAAGTATTCAATCAAGTCCACTTGGAGTATTCTATCTTTTTAACAAGTTTTCCTCTTAAAATTTCTTTGATTTACATTTGAAATCTGACAAGAGACTGTTATGTAACCAAAATACACATTTCAAGTATGTTGTAGCTTTTAACAAGTAATCTTAAGTTTTATCAATGGTAGTGACAAATATCTTGAGAAATTTTACTCCAAAATTCACCAAATATTATATAATATCATAATAAAACAATAGCAAAACATATTAAACAGTAGTCAGTGTAATAATTGAAGGACACAGGCTGAAATAGTACAATAGTCATCTGAATGCTACTTGTTAAACTTTAAACAGTTCAGACTGTAAAGTGTTATGGAAAAACTATCTTGTGTCATTTTCTGAAGCGTTGCGCTTATCAATGTCTTTTAGTCATGAATCAATCATTTTTGTTCCATATTCAATGCTGACTGAAAATTAGAAGGGATAATTGGCAAGGATAATTGCCAAAAATTGATTAAAGACCAGCTAGAGGACTTGATCATCAAGGAAATTTTTTATCCTTGTAAGATATGATTGTTATTTTCTTTATTTATTTGCCTCCGCATGAGTAAAACGTAAAATACTGGTTTCAATATTTTTATTGGGTGGTTCATCTTTTTCACTATATCAGTCACTATATAAACCAATAAGATTTCACAAAATTATTAAGCTCAGATAATTGTAGACCTCAATCTACCATAAAGTATTGGTTTCAGCTATATTACGTTTTTGTATAAAAAATAAAGTGTTTAATTACTCATAAAAAATATTTAATAAAGAAAATCATAATTGAGGAAAAAAGGGTAATAATTAGGGAAAAATGAGTATCATTGAGGATAATATAGGATATAATTGAAATATATGGTTGGTTAAATATGATATAGGGTTAATTCGCCTCTTTGTACAGTGTATTTGATAAAAGCCAACAAGTCTGTGTAAGGTAGTTAATATTAAAGGTAAAGAATAGATCAAAGGAAATATGATCTATCACCTGTTGTTTTGAACTTATATTATACCTTGAAGACACCACAGGTAGAGTAAATAACTGAATACTGGAGGTAAAATACTGACTAGTGTATTTATAGTGAGGTAAACTGAAGTAATATATTTGTACTGAAAGAGTCTTCAGCAGTGTGTTCTAATCAGATGCTTCCAGATCAGGTGAGGGAGGTTAGTAGGGGCCAGTCATTTCTTTCCCTATTTATAATGAAAATTCAAAGTGGGGTCCAAAACTGGGACAGCCTTTTTAAATTCTGTAAAAAAAAAAATGAAAGGAGTAATTCCTATACTACCAATTTCTATCAATGGAACAAAAGGAATAGTGCAAGAAGTGGATTGAATAGAAATGAATTGGAGAGACGTGAATTGAATAGAAATGAATTAGAAAGAAGTGAATTGAATAGTTATGAATTGGAAAGAAAGGAATTGAATAGAAATGAATTGGAAACAAGAGAATTGAATAGAAATGAATTAGAAAGAAGTGAATTGAATAGTTATGAATTGGAAAGAAAGGAATTGAATAGTAATGAATTGGAAAGAAGAGAATTGAATAGAAATGAATTGGAAAGAAGATAATTGAATAGAAATGAATTGGAAAGAAGTGAATTGTATAGAAATGAATTGGAAAGAAGAGAATTGAATAGAAATGAATTGGAAAGAAGAGAATTGAATAGAAATGAATTGGAAAGAAGAGAATTGAATAGAAATGAATTGGAAAGAAGATAATTGAATAGAAATGAATTGGAAGAAAGGAATTGAATAGTAATGAATTGGAAAGAAGAGAATTGAATAGAAATGAATTGGAAAGAAGAGAATTGAATAGAAATGAATTGGAAAGAAGAGAATTGAATAGAAATGAATTGAAAAGAAGTGAATTGAATAGAAATGAATTGAAAAGAAGTGAATTGTGTGGAAAAGAAGTGCTAGATTAGAATCCAGATGGAAATACATTATTCAACGCAAGGCTGTGCTTCTTAGTATGCAAAAAGTATAAAACTATAACTCCATGCATGAAATCTCAAACCAAAAACTGTATGCAGAAAATTACAAACCTAGTACTTGAAGGTACTGATATTATCTATATGATACATATCAGATGTAGCTTGTCTATGCATATTAAAATCTCCCCCTGTATTCAGTTACACTTTAATTTGAAACAGTTCAGTTGATATAATAAATATAAATTGGTTTTAATGGTATAGGAAGCTATAAAGTGTAATTTCAATTATTTTGTTCAGTGGGGGGTCAGAGGAATTAGGTCATCCAGTGGACTATAAAAAGTAGGTGAAACCATTGTTACAATTAAATATTGAGAAACATACATCTGTTATTCACAAAGAAAATAAAATCTAAATCAAATTAAGTGAAATGCAAAACAATGTGTAATAGTAAAAATTCATCTTTTAGAGGAAGGGGAGGGGGGGGGAGGATTCAAGCAGTTAAGTGATCTCAATGAGCATAGACTATGCTGCATAGTCCAACACACACCTTTTAATTGTAAGTCCTCTTATCTGTATTAAAAAAAAAATGATTTAGGCCTATGCTGTGAATGTACCCAATAGAACCAAATGTATACTTATTTATGCTGACCAAACCCATTGCATGCACATCAGCGACGAAATTCATAGTCATCGTCACAGCTGTTCTATAAGAGACAAAAACTAATATTTCATAATTTATTCTTAAAACATTAGTACTCACTATTCACTGCCATCAGCCACTGTAGGTCCAATTACATTAGAAAACTACAAAGGTTTCCACTCTCAGCATGTGTTAAAATTACAAAATTTTCAGTTTTTACACTACCAAAATTATATTATTCTAAAACAGTTACATAACAATAGTGTAAATATAATCTGAACAAGACAATTGCGTTAATCAAAATCTCTAGAGAAAAAGTTGTATAGTAGTGGATTCTTCCAAAGAGAAATACTATCAAGTGTTTTGAAAAGAGTAACCTCATTTAAATGGAACTCTTCACAAAAGAGATAATTTTAGTTGTATGTAACCTGGCTTTTGAAATGGGTTTGTCTAGCAAAGATCAGTCCATGTTTCCTGTAACAGGGCATACAACTGATGAGCAGTACCAAACTTTGGTATCTTGACTGACAAGGGAGACCTGTTCTAGACCTAGAACTTGGTGGGATCAATTCACAAAAATTCCTTTAAAATGAAGTAGGCCTATATTTAGAAAACCCATTGTTACAAAAAAAAGAGCAGAAGGACAAACTTCGTGGGTTAGGCACAGGAGTTTGTCTCTTGTCTGCACCTGTACCTATTTGTATTTGAGGAAGGTCAGAAAAAGCAATTGTTAACAATATCGACTACAAGAGAAAATACTCCCAATAGGCACCTGGATACTATTTATACATTGTTGTTTTAACTTGTCCATATTTTTCTACTCTTTCTTATACCCTTGTTTATACTCAGATAAACACCCTTGTGTCCAGTCTTTTCTACCCATTGCCAAAGAATCAAAATGGAATTAAACTACAAAGACATTCCATATGTCATGGAATAGAGTTTTATTTACAACATAATTCCTCAAAATACACACATACTATAACCACCTGTCTCCAACTTGACTATTTATGTCTTGTAGTCTGCTATTTATACTCACTCTATAAAAACTATCTTCTCTTACAAAAACAAAACCTTTTGTTTTCTAAATAGACATTTTTTCTCTCTCAGGACGACTACACTTGATTTCAATCAATGGCAGAAATAACTGCAACTATTTGCCACAAACACAAACTTCTAAAATAATTCAAATGAAGTTTTATGTCATACTGATCTGCCTCTGACATTGGGCTACTGCCATGCTATATTGCAAAAACTTCCAAAATACTTTCAAAATAAAAAATTGAAGGCTCAGACTCCAGTGTGCAAGATCTCTGAAACCTCTTTGTACAGTTGGTGTTGCAGTGGTACGTATCTAAACAATAAAAATAATTGCTCACTTAAAGCTTCATGTTAGAGCATGGTACTCTAAAACTTTAATATCAAGAATTTGTCATAAGTGTGGAATTTCACATCAAGAAAAATTGATCTTAAGATTTTTGGTGAGACAGGACCCTGGATTCTACGTAAACTTTACTAGGGTATGGCCATCTAACAATATAAAATAATAGTTTCTGTAGAGTACAACTAACTTAAATTAATACTTTACTTGATGATAGGACCTACAGACACTACTCAGACCCCGACAGATTTTACACAAATTTTGTTAGTTTTGAACTGAAAGCCATCAAAAGGAAATTAAAGACCCATCCATATGTTTTAATACCTCATTAAAAGATTTCCTCATTAACTTTCAGGAACTAATTAATGCAAATCCTTTTAAATCATTCAAAAATATCTTCCCAAAAAACTTGATCAAAAACCTACTTAAATTTGAAATCTTTTTACAACATAAAGTCGACTTGTCAGAAGTAAGATATCAAAGGAATAAATTTTGACTTCGCGAATATTTTAGCTTTTATGTCATGATACCCTAGGGCTGGCAAATCAACTTTTAAAAATTTCATCAAAGTTAAAACAAGATACAAAAATCTTTGAAAGATTTAAAGTTAGTCTTACAGGATATGTCAGAAGTCTACTTGCTACAGACCGGTACTTTTGATAAAATTTTTCCGAAAATTCTGTGTAGTCAGAGATAAGTTAAAAAAGACGATGGGAGTTGTTGAAACATAAAAACATGCGTTAAAAACATTTAAACTTAACCGAGTGAACCGTTTTAAAATGATACTTTTATCACACTGTGTGTTCCAAACTGAGGACAAAACCATTAAAATTGTACCCTACCACTTAAATTTCATGCCAGCAATTTCATCTATCAACACTTTTCAAATCAACTCCCATTTCTTGATGACAAACAATATGCTTCTTTTTAACATATTTAAACAAATTCAGCTGTCTTTAAATACACAAGTATTCTAACATGTCACCATTTTTATGCTTTATTAGAAACAGTATCAATGGCTTGCTCATAGTTTTCAAGTATTTTTATATTAACAAAACTATCCAGAACATTAAATGTTAAAAATAAAGAATGATACAGCAAAAATTGAGTCACACAAAAACGCAAGCAATTAATTTTCATTCACTAAATGATCAGTCCGCAGCAAGTTTGATTGTTGTCTGTTAGATATTGAGGTGCCTTACTGGAATCCTTCACAAAGTAAAATAATTTGTGATGCCATCACCAATGCTTCACTTGATATTAATGTATATTATGAATAAGTAGCATATTTATTGGTACTCCCCATCTGTATGAAACATTACCATTGAAGACTGACAGCAAAGTTCTACACCATGAAATTCATTTAACATTTATATCTCTATCAAAGCAAGAAACTTTCTGATACCACAGCCCATGTTTTTGACATTTCTAATGTGAGTTGAACATGACATGTCTGTACATTCCCTTGAAGACCTACAGCAAAGCTCTACGCCAGGTAATTCATCAGGGTTCAATTTAGATTGAAAAATTTGATAAGCCATTCATCAGAGTAAATGATAGTTTTGACTAATCAAGTTAAATTCACATATCTTAAAAATCCGGGAACAATTTAAAATGTTTCAATAAAAAACCTTGAAATATACAATTTGATTTTATTCACAGAGCAAAAGGGGTCATTTGAATCACAACCTGCGCTGTAATTCATATTACAATTCAAGCTCAATCAACTTGCTGATACCACCACCCATGCTTTTGGGAATAAGCCTGACATTTCAAATGAGAGTTGAATATGTATTCTCGTTGAAGACCTACGGCAGAGCTTTAGATCCAGTGAATCAATTTACCATTCAAGCAAGGCAAGAGGCAAGAAACTACCACAACCCATGCTTTTGGGAATCTTTCTGATATCTCTCAGTTTCCAATGATCTCTCAATATCCACGTGTCAAAGTATCTTAAAACAATACCAATGAAGACCTACAACAAAGCTTTACCTACACCATGTAATTCATATTATATTTCTATGTCTTTCGAGGGAAAAAACTTCCTGATACCAATGCCCATGCTTTTGAGAGTATGTATGATATCTTGGCAGTTTAAATTAATGGTTGAATATGTATATGTCTGTAGATTCCCATTAAAGACCTACAGCAGAGCTCTACACCACGTTATTCATATTATATTTCAATGAATTTGATTCTCCACAGAAACAACTTTCTATTGACATGTTTACTTTTTCTACATTTTACAAATATCTTCATCTAAAATAACCATATCAAAAACTTGTGGGTGTCTAAAAAATACAGAATTTTTGTGTTAGAAAAGAAATAAACTGAAATTGGAATGCTACAACTCAATCTTCTATATCTTATTGAGTTTGAATTAAGGTAATGTCATAGAGTGTGCAATGAGGGAAATTTCGTCATCAAATTGTATCTACCTTTTCAATTTCTAGGATTATTTAAAATTTCATTTCAAAGCTTACAAATTTAAGCTGAAGTTTGATTTAAGCTCTCTTTTCAACACTATTCCGTGTTGAAAATTAGACACCAATATAGCGACCAGTACCTACAACAATGTTGTTTTTTTCAGATACGACTGGCTGGGCATCTTAAATGTCCACAAATCACAAACATTGCTGCACATCAATTGAATTGTGTATGCATATAAATACAAGTTTATTTGTAAATAACATGAATGTAGTAAAAAAAAAACAGATTTATCAATTGAGGTAAAAATCAAAATAACAAAAAAACAACCGCTATCAAATTGATCACATGATCTAAAGATTGTATAGATTTCATCACGTTAAAAAGTTCTTCAACTTGACCTAGTTGATTGCCAGACAGGAGTGTTGATTTTGCTATTTTACCAGTCATGTCTGAATCTTGCTTCAGTTTCTCTAGCTAAGCAAAATTTAATTGCCCATGCAATTATATGTCTTCAGATTTTGACTAAGTTAAAATTTGTCACCCTTTAACACTCTTTAATTTTTCAATACATGTAAAGGAAAGATAAATTGCGTGAAACTTTTAAAAGATTTTTTTGTTTCTTTTACTAGAATCAGAAGTTCTCATCTGAAACTATTTGACCAGGTGAAGGTACAAAATAAAAAAAAGAAGAAAAGAGCAGAAAGCAAATAAAATACTTTAACCTTTCTGTTGACAGAGATTTGCCTTAAAACATGGTGAAACTCCAAACAACACAGGAAATGCAACAAAAAATATCTGACTTGTAAAAGTCGAGTGTGAAATAATTGTCTTCACTGCAAGTTGGTTTGTTGAGTGCAATATTCTCTAAACTCAATGTTACTTGAACAAGTTGGATAGTTATTATGCAGATGGAATTGGAATAATGTAACACTGTAAATAGAGCAAGAGAAGAGCAGGAATAGATTGAGAATAGATTGAGAATAGATCAAGAGAAGAGCAGGAGGAGCTCTGGAGAGGAACGAGAGAAGAGTGAGAGATGCACAGGAGAAGAGAAGAGAATGAGAAGATCGGGTGAAGATCAGAAGAAGATCAGGAGAAGATTGGAAGAACAAAAGAGAGTTGCCATGGAACAAGCATGGAATATGCACCCAATTAAAGTTCATGTAAAGGTACATTGTATGTCCTTTTGTTTTCATTTACCTTGTCACTTGCAGATTCCTAATCTTTATCATGTTAAAATATTCAATTTTGGTCAAAATGGGAAATGTCCAGTTAAATTGCTTATGCCGCCTTCAATAGAATACCAACAAACTTTAGTCTATGTTTGGGGTCAGTAAGGGACAGTATAAATTGTTTTAGGAGATAGGGGTGTCTTGTCTTGTTATGTTTTTATAAGTAACCCAATCCCATCTACATAACTATTACTAGATCTAGGTTAATGGTAGGTGAACCACTTTGATCTGGAGTGTAATGGGGAAGGACTGGTACTTTTGGGTCTGACTTGGTGTCTAAACACTCACCTGGACAGCTCTCCCACCAGGCCACTGGGGGGAGTCATTAAACTTTCCTACATTCCCAACATAATCAGACTAGTGCTTACAGCCAACTCTTGTGGCATAAGGTGTGGTGTATTAAGTTCCTTTTCAACAGAAGGCACTACATTCCAAGGGTTGACTTTTATCCCACTTAGATTATTCAATGCAATATACAGCACAAAAGTTCAGTAAAGATCACTAATTCAAACTGTCCCAGCTACTAGTGTTCTGAGCAGAAGATCTGACCCGCTTAACTGCAAGTTAAGACTGATCAGCATCTTAGATATAAGGACAAAAGTTTGGCAATCCCTCATGGACCAGACCATGACCAAGACAATCACATTAAATGGTTCTCGGCATGCTTGCCATTTATATTACTCCACTAAATCAAGTTCGTTCTCAGAGCAATAATGAATATGATATCAGTTTTTTCCTGTGCGCCAGAATTGTAACAGTTCTCAGAACCACTGTTCAGTTCAGTTCAGTTCCATTCAACTATAACAAGAATGGATAAGTTTGTAATGCAAAAGGGGTTGGTACCACAAAGAAGCTAGCATAACAAGATTCAGTCTAACTGTCCCTAACCAAGCATGTGCTAGAATGATGTAAGAGTGTATTTGTGACCTATAATGACAATACAAGGACTACAGCTTGTGTAAATAAAGTTTATCAGTGAGTTTTGTTTGAAATATCTTACTCTATCTATCTTGAGATGAAATCTATAAAGCTATCTTGGTTATCAAGCTGTGTTCTTATCTGTCGGCAAGTTTGAAACCACAAAGTGGAGTGAGATAGAACACTGGTTTACATGTATTATATTGTAATTAGCTAGCTTTATCTTGAGAAATTAAGCGCTGCAAGTTAGAATCCTTTGATATTACAATTGAAATATAGTTAGCACTGCTTTACATTCATAAGCTAGCTTTATCTTGAGAATTTTGCCCCACAAAAAACAGAGCTAGGAGTGTATTTCAGTCAAACACAAAGACAAACTTGAACCTCATTTAATTAAACAGCTCTGCAACTGTTCTTAAAATTTGGAAGAAAAACAATTACAGGAACAAGACATTTTCTGCGATTCTAACATCGCAATTACTAGAAACTGAGAATGAGAGGTATAAATTTCTATAAAAATCTATTAAAATGTCTCTCAAATCTGAAATCTGGGCTAATTTTCTTTCGGTTTATTTTCTTTTCACCACATAATTTATTTTCTTGGCTATCTGCCTCATTTCTCTTCGTATTTTCGAATCAGTTTACCCGAGTTCCAACCATTTAAAATTTAATACCTGCAGTTACACAAATAAATATCTAGAGAAAAGTTTTGAATTAAGATCAGATTTGTCAGAAATAATTAAAATATCAAACTACTTTATTTTTCAACCACTTAAAAAATATCAAAAATTATAGCACGTTTTTTTTACCTACCAGATGTACATAGAAAACAATTAACCTGAAAACTGCAAAGTATCAATATACAGTATTTCTTAATAATCATGAAGGATTCTACTTTTTTTGATCATATATTTCAGATATAAATCCATCATTTGTTCTCTAGTATAACAATTTCAAAGCATTATAATGTTGTACATGTGCCATGATCAATGACAGGGGTTGAAAGCAGACACTAGTCCGACTCTAGGAGGCACTGACCATGGCTTACCTTGAGTATGATTTGACCTATAATTTGATTAGGCACCTAATAGTCTAGAGTCATTTGCCACAAAATGTCAGTGTTTCAATCAAGTCTTTGGTGAGTCTAGGAAATTTTCCATGAAAATTTAACATTATCAGGTCACACTCAATAAATCTAATCCAATTCTTAGGACTTACTTTCTAGTTTTTGTCCAAAATACTAACAAGTAAGGGGGTTTGACTGTAAAACTGATGGTGTGAGTCTAAATCTAAAAATCCAATTCTTTCCAACTTTTCCTAAGGAAATTTATTGTAAAAACTTCATAAGAAAAGTTTAAGATAGTCCTAAATTGTGGGGTGTAAAATTTTGTTGTTTCAATATTCACATAACCACCTCTTGCTTTCTCTGACCTATATCAGAAGAGTTTTACAGTATAAAAAAGCCAGTACATTGTCATAAGACTCTATAGTTATATTATTACACTCCCCATACCTGACATGCCAATACTGTGTTTTTATCTCTTTGATGTACTCAGGTAAATCTCGTTAGGTCAGGTGGGTGAAAGCTGGTTTTTATCCTTGAAACATTGTAATTAAGTCAACAGTCAATGAGAATTATTCAACATTTACAAGGAATGTCTAGTATAATTCTCTGAGCCTGTCTAGGCTTCAATTTCACACTATATATTACAAATGGTTTTTAGAGATATGGTTTTCCTCTATTCAGAGAACATGAGAAGCAATTATTGGATTCAAATAGCAGGATTCCATTTAATAGTACCAAAACTACCAGTCAATCTACTACAATAGATACAATAAATATAGAATAAATTTTTATTCAAATGCATTTAATTAATATACCAAACAAGCAATATTAACTGTTAAGGGATACCAACCCTGAAGAACCCTACTGTGGAGGGGCTTAAGGGCCCAGAAATACACTGTAATCTACACTATAATCTATAGATGTCATTGCAGTGAATGTCCAGCCCGTACAAGCTATAAATATAAGTACGGTAACTAATAGAATAAGCTTTGCCATTCCCATGGTTAACAAGCTTATCAAGGTATGAACTCCAAGAGCCATAAAAAGGTGAAACTAACTTTATCAATTTAAATTTGTATGTTAATCAATGACCAGAAAGTTTACCACCCACCAAGAATTTCCTATATCTAACCTCTCAAATGCCAAAAGGTCATCCTCACATACAGAAGTGAGATGTTATAGAGATAAGTTACTCTACTGTGATTAACTTCAAATTTCACCCTGCAGGCCTTCTCCTACTGCACTTAATTTACAAAATGGATTAATCTTGCTGAGTTGAAAAGGTTAGTGTCCTTCAATCAGAAATGAATATTGTGTCCTTGATGACACTAACGAAGTTGTCATGGATTTAATTAATTAGATTTACCCCAGAAATAAAATGGTCAAACTGACACAATATGAGGAATCATTGCAAAAATATCTTTGATTGCCAGTATGTTCTAACTGAATCTTCAAAAACTACTATTTCTGAATCTAAAATCCTAAATGTTAATTATGTATTTACATAAATTCGGGATCAGATTTAAATCATTAACATCGTCACGGTGACAAGATTAACCAATCAGATTCAATACATTTATATTTGTTGACGTTACTTAACAAGTGATGTCAAGTAAAGATTCCAATTCTCTGATCAACTGTACATTAGCCAAATCAGTTATGTTTTAATACATTTAGTTACAATAAGTAATAATTTAATCATTTTTACCATATTCTCAGTATTTTGTAGCCTTAACATGTTCAATCATGAAACAGTTCAACAAGTGAAGAAATATTCGCATACCTCCTGGTTTAGTCTCATACTAAGAATTACCTCAACCATTTTTAACATCATAGAGATTAAATAGTAGGTTCTCCTTTATGAAAATATTTATTTCAATAAACTTCAAAGATAGTGTACCTAGGCAGTTCATTTTCAGCACTATAGGATTCCACAAATAGATCATTCAACCAAGGGATGTTTCATCTTCTAACAGTTTGAATCCAGTTTGAAATTGAGAAACCCCAGAAATTCAGACTACCATGTAGACTACCTGTTAACGTGCCCAGCAGGTGGTCAGAGCCAGTCAGAAGCAGATTATTTTATCTTCTCCAAACACTGTGCCGCCATCATAGAACTTTCAGATTGATTTGTACCATATCTTGTCAAATTTCAAACAAAAATATTCTTTTCATTTTCTTGAGATGTTTTCAAGACATCAACATTGAAATCGGAAGGTTAATATCAAAGTAATATTGATACATTATTTAAACAGTTTAGAGACTGGAAGTAGACATACAAGCTTTTGAATATGATCAGCAAAGCAATTTTTATGAACAAGCCAGTGTACACAAGTCAGCTGGATTGTTCAGTAAATCATAAGTTTCTATTCCAAGAGTACTTTCACTAGTTTTTATTTTA
Source organism: Lottia gigantea (assembly GCF_000327385.1). NCBI lineage: Eukaryota > Metazoa > Mollusca > Gastropoda > Lottiidae > Lottia > Lottia gigantea. Next base: position 5,708,168 of record NW_008708400.1, read on the forward strand.
GAATATTTAGTCATAGCACTCTTCTATGAAAGAAGACAATAAATGTGTGCTATGTGAATAAGCTACAGTAGAAATGCTAGTTTAAGCGTAATTATCTTATCGTGCTTGCCATTGGATTGATTTTAACAACTATAAGAAGTCTCAAGAATTCCACACAAAAAAAAACCAGTCTGATTTCAGATCTTGTTCTGATGTAATTCCCATAGTAAGAAAGATAGAAATAGAAGTAGGTGTAATCGGTCAAATTCTTTCGACTTGACTCTTTTCTCATCTCTGATAAACGTCATTTATTGTTTCAATTTTCACTGATTATTTCTGATTGTTTGTACATAACTTGGTAAATTGACCTCATATGTTCCCCCACGCATTATTCCAAAAGTCAGTCTGCTTTTTATTTATCAATTTGGGATTCTTATCTCAGCCAGAATTGCTTCCTTTTACCCAAAATGTTTCTGTTTTGTCTCTATTTTCAAGATAAAAATTCATCTTAAATGACATATAAGAAATTCCAGTTTAATTTATCCCTTTCAGGGACTCCCTAGATACTACCTAAGACATATTACAGATGATATAATACACTGAATTCCATAACTTAGCTCTTTGGCATTTTTAATCTGCTTTTTTTCAACAATCTGCATAGACGAAGAACTTAAAATGTTGATTGTAGGCTATTGAAAGCAATGAATGGTTTTAATAATTAAAGCTGTACTTTGACTTTCAACAAAAATGATGATTTACGCATCATTAAAAAGTTTTGATATGTTTATTTAAACCGCTATCATCTTTCATTACTGATGTTTATTGGAGTATTTTATGTTTTAACTGATGAGAAATGTTAAAAACTCATGGAGAAACGAAAACTTAAACCTTCCAATATATATTTTTATGATCTGCTTTGAAGTTTTGTAATACATAAAAACATAAAAATGAAAACATTAGATTAAGGATTATTTTTTTCTTGAACAGGAAATTAAATATCTCTTAAACCAAAAGTTCATTCACTTTCTTTGATTTTTTATTATCAGTTGTGTGTACTATTATTTGTCTGTAGTTTGGATGGAATGTGTTAGCACAGAATCACAAAGAATAGCACCCCACAATCTTTGTGGTCTCTCTGTTTAAAAAATTTTGACCTGATTTTCTGTCTATGATTTAACAGAGTTTTATCTGATTGTATTCCTCCTGCGCATCGTCTGATTTGCTCTACAGCAATAAATGTAAATAACAAAATCCAATGCAGAAATGGCAGTCTCCAATTTAAATTTAACAATTTATTTTATCAATTACTGTCTTCCACCAGACAATTCATGAACCCAATTTACTGCAAATTGAATTCCATTATTCACATTTTTAACTGGTTATTGTCTGCTTCGTGAAGTTCATAACATGTACGCCCTAACTGCAGACAAAAACTTACATGTAGGGGGATCTTTTATTTTGAATCATTATTGACATTCAAACCGTACTTTACATGCTCTGACTGTGTTCGTCCTTTATTGTCGCAAATTCTTTTTATCTCTCCACTGTTGTTTATTAGGGTCAATTCAGTGTACTCTTCTAAATAAGAAAACTCTTTTGAAATAGTTTGAATGATGCACTTAACCACCCTCAATGTAGCAAATGTGTAACTCTATACACTTCAAAAACCTTCCAAACTTAACAATGTCTCTATCCCAATTCAACTGTAGAAACATACCATTTAAATACTTCGAATAGCTATCAGATATTTGATGTCTTCTCTTCGTCCCCAAGATATTGTTCATGAGACATTTGACGTGAATATTCCAAATTCAGGAATTGGATTTTTACCAAAGATTGTGTGATTAGAATCAATTTGTTTGGATTTATTCAGACAACCAACTTCCCCAGACTATTAATCATGCCCATGTATAATGTTGCAGGGATTTTGAAATAGCTTTCCAGCCAGTCATGTGTGTATGAAACTTTTGCATGTCAGTGTCAAATGGGTAGGTTAACACAAAAATAAATTATTCCAAAGTTTGTGTAAGATCTTTATTTCATGCTATTTTTTTTTTCTTTCTTGTGATTTGGATGAAAGACTGTAGATCAGTGTAACTAAATTGTTGGGGAGAAATCATTTTTCTTGGAAGTCAAGTGACCTTGAAAAGTAGCTTTACTCATGATTCTAGTAAATCTGAATGTCAATGAAAACAGATGATATATAAGAGATGTATGTTACCATAAGGTTTTTGATGAGAGTGAACAATAGATCCAAAGGATCCAAAGGATCTAAAAGATGCATTTTTTTATTTCTAACACTGATCTATTGGCCCATTGTCCATAAACTTCGTACATAAACTATCATAAGCCCCGTTTACATTAGCATGCTATGAAGTGTTCCGTTCTTGGTCTAGACCTGGACGCAATAAAGTTATAAAATTTTTACCGTTTACACTACTACAATTTACAGCGTTCTGAGAACAGTTCTATAACAGTAGTGTAAATGATTTATTGTTCTCAGACGCATTTTAATTAGACTCTTCTTATAACCCTCATGAAGGCAAATTCTTCTGCTCACAGAAACTGTAGAATTTGTCAAGGGGTCAAGACACATAAGAACTGTTTACTCTACCAAATTTTAACTGTTGATAGTTCAAATTGGAACTGTTCTCAGAATGTTAGACCATTTACACTAGTAATTTTTCATACGGTCTGTTTTTGGAACTGTTTGCAGAACAGATCATTTTTGTAATGTAAATGGGATTTTAGTACTTATTCATCTATGAAGAGTATTTCATTGAAGGGTTTTGATTTACAAATAGTGATTGGTCTTGGCATGGACATTTGACCCTGGTATTGAGATATATAGAGTGATCTGACAGTTTGATTTCATAGAGCTGGGGCCAGAGCGTTTAACAAGCCATTCATAAAATGGAAATATCCTCAAGCCAAATAGTAAACTGAAACCAATCGGAATAATGGCTTGATAAATATCGCACTCAACAATAAAAATAAATCACAGGGTTGGGTTGGAAGCTAGCCCTGACTGGTTAAAAATAATGGGGTTGGAGGGTATATATCTCAATGGTAACAATACCTTGGATACAATAGACTGGAGGAAAACTATCATTAACTAAATACCATACCATTCAAATTCAAACTTTTCACAACTAAATTAATGGCTTGAGAAGGTCAAAGGTCAAGACAATTTGGACATTCAAGGGCTGGAAGGCAGTTTAATCAGTGTGTTATCTTAATTTTTGTTCCACCTTACGGGCACGCTTCAACAAACTCTCACTATACATCATCAGTCAAATATTGGAAAGTAAACCCTAGCTGATATCCATCTCTAAGATGAGCATCAGATGATTTTTTTCACTTTTAATATGCTATCAGCTTTTACAAGCAATGAGGCAATTGACAGGTGCATTCTCTATCTTTTTCCCCATAATGTTTTCATTTTGTTTGTCATCCAACAAGTAACAGACAAATCAGAGTAATTCCAGTATTCCAGTTTTTATTCATCTTGTAATTTGACTTGTCATAAAACCATTATGTAAGTCTTCACAAAATGACATTCTTAAGCATCATCCAAATTATTCCTGGCTTACAATTATTCATTTATTCTTTTCTGTCCATCTGTCACTCTGTAGTCAATTAGTTAGTGACAGCATCAGGATCTTAAATTGATCTGATTTTTTGCAGTCTTATTCTGATAATTTTCAAGCTACACATCATTCATTATTCATTCTGTCAACATCTTGAAGTTGAAACCTTAAGAAATTTGATGCTATTACATTTACATTTTAATCATATATCTCTTATTGCGTCTATCATTTATTCATTCTTTTACTTCAGTCATTCCAATGACAAGCTAGCAATCAATTTAAACCTCTCATTCATTCTTTTTTCAGTTTGTTGTCTATCATTCAATCCCCATTCTTGATTGTTCCATCTTTAATCTACTTAGAAAGATTGTAAACTTTATTGCTTCTATTTACATCGTTTTGATTTTCAGATATCTGTGGTTTCTGAAACCATACAATTGCTTAAACGCTTACTGAAAATGGGAACAATGCTATCATTGTCCCTGAGGCATATAAAAAGTTTAAACAAATTTTCTAAGATCTATCTAAGCCTTAATTGTCTACTAACACACTAAGTCTGGGGAACTGTATTGCCCTTGTATGGTTCCTTCTCCTTTATCACGCTTTTATTCATTTCTACTTTCTGTTAATCATTTATTCATTCTGTCATCCAGACATTTAGTTAGTCATTCAACAAGTGACAAGGCTAAGAATCAGTGTCTTAATCATTGGAATTATTCAAGTTGTTTTATTGTTCTGCTGACACAAGAGAATTCCACCATTTGGTCAATTCTCGGTGGAAATCGTCTTCACACCAGCAGATTATACAAGTTAATATGAATCACATAGTCCAAATGAATCATTGAATTTCAACATCTTCCGATAGTTAAGGGATATTAATAGAATAATGGTTTAAGAGGGATGTGTTAAGATGAATTCAATGTCCGAATAGCTCTCTTGATATTTCACCAATACACCCAAACTAACCTCGAATTTTTACGGATTCAATTCAATATTCAAAACCTTTAAATCAAATCTAGATCATTAAATGATCATCTTGTGGGCAATAGTCTGGTGATCCTCAATATATCAGTATAGATAAACATGTGGAGAGGAACCTTCCTCATAATCAACTAACTAATCATTTAAAAATTGTGGATGTTTGTTTTTTTCTACCTTTTGACTTTTCTCCTTTTTACTTCAGTAGAATTCAATACCAACTGAATAAAAACTAAAATTATTACCCTTAAATCAATTTATTTTGCATAGGGCCTAATGGTTTAAGCTTGCGAAAAATCCTGGGATTTGATGTCAGAAAGAAAGAAGTAAAATTAGAAGCCTGAAATACAATGCAGTCTTACATAACATGAAAAACCCCTTTAAACCTAAACTGAGAAATGATGAATGTAACTATCAATGGTAGAAATTGGAGCTCTTCTTTCATGGAGACAATAAAACATGTAAACATCTGAGGCTTGTAAAAGCTTTCTAAAAGATTGATTCTAATGGAAGTCAATTTATTTGTTTTGACAGAAACAGCGAGACAAACAGAAGATTGCTATCTCAATTGAAGCACTTACATGGCAAATGACTGACAGTAAGAACGGTGCTTATTGATACAGTTATACAGATAGTCAGGCAGAAATTATTATAGTTACACTCCATTATTAAGTGATTTATAGCATGGCTCTATTGGTAGATTCACATAAATAGATCTCTGTTTACTTCTATTCTATCCTTGGCAACACAGAAAGGAGAGGAGAGGAGTGGTGGACCAGGAGACTGTATGACTGTTTTAAAAATGACTTTAATTGTCATTACTAAGAATGGACAGACATCCTCTGCTCTCCATATCTTAAATTCTGCACCATTCTAGGCCAATGACCTGGAAGTTTACGCCCAACCATTCTGCAAATCTCAGGTACAATAGAAGGAGTTTAATGTGGTGATTAGTCCAGTAAAACTTTTTGTATTTTCAATGGAACCAATAATGTTTCACTCTCAATGCATCAGACAGTGTACTTTTCCTTTCCTTATTCCATCTAATCAAAGAATACTTCTGGCTCATCTTTGTCAAAGAATCAGTGGTTCATATATGTATGTATGTTCAGCCAATATACAATTTACACAGCCAATGAAAACACAATGAGTTGTTAATGTGAAATGGCTTTGAAGAAGATGAAATTAAACTAATTTATAATACCAGTCAAGCTGAAGAATTGAGTAGTAAATGGTTTAACCTTCATTACACACAGGTTATAATTCAACATGACAAAACATAAAACATTTTCTCTTTATTTCCTTCTAATAGATTTTAACTGTGAATAGTTTCAACATTTCAAATCTATCATTTGGTCAGCTGGAAGATATCTCACCATAATGTTTCAAACTGACCATTGAAACAATAATACATGATACATCATTTACCAATAGATAACTGACCATTGTTTGGCAATACAGTACCTTCAGGCTATGGTGAAAAAGGAAATGGATGATGTCGTATATGGGTGAAATGAGGGGGGCATCATATGGAAGGAAACAATGGAAAAGGGGCAATATGACAAAGGGGCAAATAAGCCAGGGCATCATGGAAAGGGGCAATATAAAAGCATAGATGAATGAAACATTAATCCAACCTTATCTGAACAGAAACATTCAAGGATTACTTTCTTCAAAACAAAATCATAAACTTTTGTTTATTGAATGTCGTCCATTTTTTATTGGGTATAATAGACAGAACGCATGAAATGGAACAAAAACATTGCCAAGCTTGAACTGTTTATTCATTAATTCATCTTCATTAATAAGATATAAAAACAGATAAACAATTCATTGTCTACCACCCTTGCTCCAAAAATAACATCAAGATAACCACTGGAATAGTCAGAAAAACATATTGACTTAGAAACCCTGGAAATTCAAAAGTTCTGATGACCCTGAAACAAATCTTATTTAGAGGGGTCACCGTCATGTCCTTTGACTTGCTAATGGAGCTAAAAGTTGAAAGGCTTGCACACAGTTTATCAATTAAAACAAAATTTTATAGTAATAGCTACTGTACATGAGAAGTGCAAAGGTCACTTTTAAACAAAACTTTTATAGAAATAGCAACAGTATGTGAAAAGGTAAAAGGGTCCCTTTAAGGGTAATCTTCATGCATATTGAGGAACCGAAAACTTGTATAAACAGGCTTATATCATATTAAAGACTTTCCAAGACAGAAAAACAAAGGAAGACTAACACTTAGTATTGTTGTTTCAAACTACAAAGAGCCTTTGTTCTCTTTATCATTATAAAGATGGTTAAAGTAAAGATTTGATTATATCCATGAATATCATAAGATGTAGAGTAGTTTTAAGATCCTATTTCCTGACCAGACAACCATAATGCCTTTCATCTCACTATGTTTTTCTTCATAATATCTACTTCTTTGTTAGATGAGATAAAACCTTCTACAAAAATACATGGTTCCTTTTCATGCTGGTTACTACATATAAAACATTGGACAATTGAAACATGAAATGAAGTTATATACCAATGCCTTATTAATCTTTTGAAGTCAAGTAATTTCATGTATTCTCCAAATAGGTGAATTTCAGCACAAGAGTAGCACCAATTCAAGTACTTTTTCAGTTATGAAATGTCAAAAAATCCTGAGATTCAATTTTCTTCTTCCCATCCTGTCAAGTGATGAAACTGAGGAATAGATACTTCCAAGATATTTATATAAAAAACTTAACTAGTTTGATTCATCAAAAACTTCATACAAGTAGAAGAATCCTCAATAAGGCCGTCCCTAATATTGGTAACATCTTATTACTATCTAGCTAGTAGCATCGAGCAGAATTTAAAAATGAGAAAAAAATTATTTAACCCTTTAACTTTAAACAAATTATAAGAATTAAGAATTTTGTAGTTCACACAGAAATGTAGGCTAATTACTTCCATAAAATTATTTCATAAAGAATAAAAGTTATCACTTAATTTTAAAGTCTTTTGATGTGTGCCTTTAAGAAGTGTTTATTGTCAAAATGTTAACCAAGTTGTGTATGTTTTGGGTAATTAAACATGTAAAAAAAACTCGTTTAATGATAAAAAAGTAAGAGCTACATGACAGCCAATTTATATTGTGCTATAAAAACCAAGAAATTTTTCGTTACAATATGTGTAGTTATGTGTAGAAATATTTGGTGCAGATATGAAGCTAGAGCAATTTATCAGAGTTAGACTAGTGTTGGTATAAGTTTTCTGGGCGTGTTAATAATAGGTATTAGGGGGTGAAAGCCATCACTGAGCACTGGCACAGGCATCAGAATTCTTCTTACCAAAGGCACCTAATGGTCTAGCAGACGACAATCCAACTCTCTTCCACTGCTACATTAATATTAAGAATACACAATGATCAATTTGTCACAATTGGGAGTAAAAGAAACGACATATATTCTCTTCATTAGAACTTGATTGAGCAAACATCACTGAACATTAGAAACAAAGCAATGATAACAATATGCAGTTCCAAGCATCATTTTTTATTTTTCAGGTAATCAGCTTTTCCTTCACTGAAATCTTATATAAAGAAATAAAGACTTTTCAGTTCAACCCACGAAAATTTGAAGAACAAAACTCCTCCAATCACATTTCTGTGATATGTGTTCCAGTATATGAATGTTACTTGATTCAAACTCAATTGAAAACTCCACAATTTTGCTTTTCTAACCAAATGGTTCATTATTTCATTTATTTTTTGTCGTTAGTATCACGTAACATGGAATTGTTCTCATTAGACAACAACATTCCAAATTGAAACGAACAAAAAATGAAAATGCCACACAATGCACCAAACTACAATAAATTTCTAGAAATTTGGAATAAACAGGAAGTAAAAGTCTGTGTGACCAGGGAATTATGATTATTAAATATTATTAAACAAATAGAAATATGGTTTCCTTAGAAATGAGTTCCAGAAACATAATTAAAATCATATTAGACCATGGAATTTTCAACAGATTATTGAAATCACTAAGACATAAATTTTAGGCATGAGAAACAGAGATATGTCTATAAGCTGTTTCATCAAGGCAAAATGTACAAAGAGACAGAAGACATACCATTCTAACATTCATTTGAATAGGTTCCTTAAAACAAGAGTTGTATGATAATCATTGCTGGAATCAGTTTACAAATCAGGGTAATTATACTATGGCATGGATTAGAAAACCTATATTACCTCAATTTTGATGTGGTAAAAAAGAATTCGATAGGTAAATGATAACATAGTGACTGGGTTAGTCACATTGGGTCTCCTTTTGAGAGTCCACATAGCTAACATTGTTTATTTAGTATAATAACTATTTCAAAGAGACTTTATCAAAAACAGGTAAAGTCTTGGAAAGAATTATTATGAATGGGGCTAGACTAGACTCATGAGTATTCACAAGTCAACCAAATAATTTCAATAAGCTTCAAGTTTCATAAGAACACACACAGTCATGTCAATATCATCTCTGGCCCTGATAAAAATATTTTTTATATTTATCTAAGGGTATAAAGTTAATCTTAAAAATGTATGAATGTACATCACCCATTGATAGCATCCCTATATGATTACAATTTAACTGTATTGTATGGTTTTAACTGACGCAGTAGTAATGTTCACTTCACATTGTGATCAAATCACAAGACATAATGAAGAATGTATGAAGATGTTCCTCGAAAACAGTAGACTATATCTTTCAATAGAAAAAAGTGATGTGGGATCACGAAAATAAAACCATTTGAAGATTCTGATGAAACTAGGGTCTTGAGGGATAAGGATTGTACCATGTTGTGTTACAGAATGTGCATGTTGAAAGGAACAGAAATCACAAATACCATTGTCCTGGAAAAACTTTCCTTTTTGGAAACTGCAGTCATTGCCCATTTTCATTAGCCCGATCAGGAGCAGTAAAATAGGATGCAAAATTCTAATTCATCTCAATTCACCTAATATAAGTCAAATTACCTCTTTCTTCAAAAATACCATTAGAAAACGTTGGAGGCCAGCACACTATCTTTTGGACCTGTTTCAGAACATGCGTAGTTTTGGTGGTGTAAATTTAGTGATTTTAGCCACTTTCTAGTTGTAGTGGAGTAATGTAAATGGGGCAGGCTATTGATATGATTTCCATTATCTATTCTGGCTGTAAATCAGAGATCAGACATAGGAAATAAATTTACAAACAATGTCTCCTTTACTCTTGATTCAAAACACAAAGATAACAGCAGACTATAATGAATCTATAACTGTCTTCTAACCTATGTCTACAATATGATGTACAAATCTGGAGCAATTTTGAAAGCTTTAGAGACAATATAAATCAAATGGATAGCTTTAATATGACTTAAAATATCAGACTTCAAACAATGAATGACATTCTCTTTCTTTATGACTGCATATTTCCATCAAGGCCAGACTGTCAATGTTCCTCAAAATATTGCAGATCCACATAAATGATCCAGATTAAACCCCAAGACGCTTTCTTTCCCCGGGCACTACAAGCAGACAATTAATGCAAAAGGGACACTTATGGCTTTTTATTTGCATCGCTACAATTTCTCAAAACAAATATGAAATTTTTGTTATGTAGGGTAGGGTAGGGTGTAATAGATGCTTAAAATGTCTTTCTTACACATATGAACAATCCAGCTTAAAAATCTCTATACCTCCCATATAGCCTTGTACCAAATCTCACATTGGAAATTTATCTCCAGTTAAGCCAGCTAATGATTGGAAAGGAGTTCAAGTCTCAGATTTAAAAGATCTTCCCATCAAGATAAGAACATTAAGGAGTTCAGGTCTGAGATTTGAAAGATGTTGAAGATAAGACTAAGAAGTACACTAAGTGCTTTTATAAGTCAACAAGTATATTGTGTACATTTAATATTAACAGTCTCAAAATACAAGGCTATCAATATCACTGGCTATAATCTGTGAATTTTATACTTGAAATACAGGGACAATGTATCAATTGTTTCAGAACAGTAGCTATATTTTGATGAGTATCATACACCTCATAATTGTATAGTGGTAATTAATAGCTCAGATTATACTTAATCATTCATATCTTTGCCCCAACTTGCTGGTTTCTGATTTGGTTAGGTTTTTCAGTTGAACAACAATGATAGTGGTTTTGTTTTAAATGATACCTTTGCCTTAACTTGTAGATTTCTGATATTGGTCAGGTTTTTTCAGTTCAAAAACAATGATATGGGCTTGATGTAAATAGTCAGAAATAATGATGTCTTTGCCTTAACTTGCAGGTTTTTAATGTTTGAGTCAGTTTTTTCAGTCAAAAAGGAACAATAATGGCTAAATTTGTCATATTTTAAAGCAAACTTTGTCTAAACTTGTAGACTTATCAAATTTCTTCTAAATGGTCAGTCATATATTTGAGAATTATGAGATTATCTGTTATGTATGCATTCTAAATTGTCTTAAAGGTACCTTACACTCTATCTGATAGTTGTTCATTTTTCAGTCCCGTATTTCAGTTCAGAACAAATGATATCAGATGATCATTTGTACATTTTAAACTCGATACAGGGTATTGGTTTAAAGTACATGTTTCGCATATTTGTCTGTAAAGCTTTTGACAAGCACCATGCTTGAAATCTGATTGGTTAATATTATCAGTGATTTTAGGACAATATGTTGATTATTTTCAAGTCAATATGTTTCAATTTTCATTGTGGCGTAAGAACTGATGTTTGATATGATATCATAGTTAGTTGGTTGGTGTACAATTCTGCACAGTAGCATGACCAATCATATGTTACCTATCTATTCAGATATTCTTTTTGAAACCAGTTCAGCTTGTGCTGTTCACATATGTTTGAGAAATAAAATCATACAGCAGAACAAGTGGTTTAGAAATAGAAACAATGGGGTTCTATGACTAACTCATCAGGCCTCTGTTGCTCAAAAGATATGATGCAAAATAAGTAAGAATTTTACTACCACACCACAAAAAGTTCATCACAAGATATTGAGCTCTGCTTCATAATTTGCTTGTAAAGGCAGGCAACATCATGCTGTAAGCAATGTGAAAAATTGACAAATTTGGTCCATTTACTTCTAAGCTGAACTTGTAGCACCAATGGTGGAATCAGGTTTACGTCCGACGGGGTGAAATATCTGAGATTGCCTGAATTTTTAACCTAGAACCTGGCTGTGAGGGTGTGCAGTAGCACACAATCTTCATCCAACTGATTAAAACTATTCCCCTTTTACCATGTCAATTCCTGAAGAGACGTCTTCAAGCTGGTCTGATTAATATAAAATATATGAGTCTACTAATCCAGGGAAATAGAACAAAAACTAGTTCTTCAAACGAATAGTAAAAAACCCATGGGAAAATCTTTATGTGAAAAAATCTGATAGTGCTAGTATAGAAAACACTTTTGTAATGGAATTTACATTTCATTAACTTTTCTCTTTTGATTAAGAAAGACTAAAGAAATTCTCTCATTACTAATTCATTTCTCCATTTTTATTTCTCTAAAGATGAAAGAACAAGCCAGTCGATGTGTCTAAAGAATTTTTTTTAACATAAATTTGATTGGTTTGAATGATGATGAATGCTGATCATTTATATTTTTATATAGTTTCCGATTGTGTTTATTGTAGGTGTGTAATACTGACATCAATTATCAAAATTCATATCAATTATTCGAATCATTTCATGAATCGTTTCGTGATCGTTTTTCGTCATTCTTATCGCATGTAACCATCAACGAAATTAACCCACCACTTTGATCTCCACCAAAGCAAAAATAGAGAGAATTCAATCATGCATTTACTGTTATTGATCATCTTTATATGGCTTTTTACAATTCTCTTTGATCTTCAACTACAAACATGAATCTAATAATAGATTCATTTGAAGGTAGTTAGGTTATGAGGTAGAAAGATGTTTTTCGCACTTGATGCCCTCACAGAAAAAAGAAACCCTTTTTATAGTCCCTAAATAGTTTGTTTATGGTAAGTATTTTTACTATTAGCATGTAAGTTTGTGTGTCACTGTGTGTCTGCTGAGATTCAGGTGTACAATGGGTTGTTGCTTCCTGGTCTTTGATTTTTGATTTTCTCAAAAAATCTGGAAAAGTCTTCATAGCAACCATCTAAGATGTTTTACGCCCTATATTTATAGGATACAATGAGTGCAAGAAGACAGAAAACCACTATACTGTGACATATTTTCAATCATTTCAAAGTAAGCAGAAACAATAACCTATCCAAAACCCAATCCATAATTTCAGACATAAGAAACAAATAGGCAGACATTAAATGAGTCCATTCACCCTCCTGGATTATTCAAAATGGTAATAAATGACACAACAGGTTTGAAATACACAAGTTAATGATTCCTGGAGGAATATATATTCCAATATTATTCAAATCTAACACTATATATTCTATACAGAACTTTATCTTATAGAAAACCTCATTGATGAATAGGAAATACCAGAAATTATATCCAAGTCTCTGATATTCATAATGTTGGATTTTAAAAACGACATCTCTATGATACAGTGGGTGTCATACTGCATGAGAGACTGACCCGGCTATGAAACAAATGGTGGTTGTGGGTTCTAATTTCAGATGGTGTGTTAAATTCAGATGTCATTGAATAAGTCTTTCCAGCTGTTAATGGGTACGGAAAGTCCAGAAAAGATCCATGGCCCATTAGCACCAGCTGATCGAAAGAATTCTCATAACCTTAGTGGTTATCCTTGTAGAAGACTGTTGTTCTTTATTTCTTTCTGATTGTCACAAACAATCTGTTTAAATCTCTTCCTCTTTGTATTTTTCCACACATTGTCATCTTTGACAGAAACCATAACTTTGACATAAAATATTATATTTGAGCTTCTTTTTCTTTCTTTTTACTAAGATGAAAGCAAAATAATTGAAAAGCTTTGAGCTAGTGAGAACTTTTTAAAAAAGGAAACATATTTGATATTGGAATGATTTATGAAAATGAAATGCACAGAGGGAATATGTGACAATCGAGTTCTTTAAACAATTTATCAAACTAGATTCACACAAAGAGAAATAAATAAAAAATATGCACTATAACTAGGATAAATAAACATCCTCAAGGCAGTCAATAAAATTCTGTTTCATTGTAAAAAAAACTTAAATTGTCAAACTGCATACCCACAAGATCAAATCAATATTAAAAACAGAGTTCCTACGTATTAAATCTCTTTATGACAGTATTTCTAGAAGATTTGTTTTTTTCACTGTGAACAATGAACAAATCTGTTAACGAATGTCTAAAAACAAAGGGTAAAGAGTATTCCTTGATAGAACAATGAACAAATCTGTTAACGAATGTCTAAAACAAAGGGTAAAGAGTATTCCTTGATAGAACAATGAACAAATCTGTTAATGAATGTCTAAAAACAAAAGGTAAAGAGTATTCCTTGATAGAACAATGAACAAATCTGTTAACGAATGTCTAAAACAAAGGGTAAAGAGTATTCCTTGATAGAACAATGAACAAATCTGTTAACGAATGTCTAAAACAAAGGGTAAAGAGTATTCCTTGATAGAACAATGAACAAATCTGTTAACGAATGTCTAAAAACAAAGGGTAAAGAGTATTCCTTGATAGAACAATGAACAAATCTGTTAACGAATGTCTAAAAACAAAGGGTAAAGAGTATTCCTTGATAGAACAATGAACAAATCTGTTAATGAATGTCTAAAAACAAAGGGTAAAGAGTATTCCTTGATAGAACAATGAACAAATCTGTTAACGAATGTCTAAAAACAAAGGGTAAAGAGTATTCCTTGATATTTTTTGCTATGTAAGAAGCTTCAATGAAGATATTAAATGAATTATTTAATTTTCCAAAAAACACCATTTGTTAACTGCTAATTGGTCTAGATGAAGAGTTCGGAAGTTAAAAAAACTTGTTTTGCACCTGATTAAAAGACTGGAAACACCATGCAATTTGCAATTAGGTAAATTTTTCCACAACAACTACATTATCCAACTCTTTTTATTCCAACTGTCGCACATACGACATGCACAGCTTGAAGCACACACGCCAACAGTAAATTGTTCCATCTGAATAACTAGACACTTTTTCCCTTTTATAGCCATTGTGACCTGATCATTGATAATGGAAAACAAGGTTGAAAATTGAGATGGAATATTCCAACATATGTCTGGAGCAAATTGAATAACCAATGGTTTTAGAATAAAGACATCATCTAATTCTTTTAAAATTGATGAAAACATGAAATGCACAAAATTTAAAATTTATGTTTTACATTGTTCTAGATTAAGAACACAATTTAACCTTTTTTTTCTTTTTTTTACCAGGCATACAACTTTAAAATGTTGGGTTGTTTATTCTCTATTAAGTGGAGAGATGAAACCAGTCAGCTAATTTAAATAAAGCCTTTGTTCTGTAACTAATGTAAATTTACCCAATCCATACATCAAAGACTTGTTATGCATGACAGAAAAAAACCTGCACTTTATTGTAATTGTATATGATAGCATATGTTTCAAAAGATCAAAGGCATTTTTAATGTAAATATTCACCCTGTTTTTTATTTTATCAATTTGTAATGAAAATAGAAACCCAGCTTTAAAGCAGCACAACCTGTACTTGATTTGACTTAAAAATTCTCATTTAATTATTGCAGATCTTATCTTATTCCAATCAATTGCAGGAACCATAAATCAAACATTGGAATTGTACTGACTGAATGTCAATTTTATTGAACACAAAGCAGAAATGGAGGAAAATATGAAGGTTTACTTTCTACTTTTCTAAAAAAAACATTTTTTAAATTCTAAAGCAATGAGAAAAGGGGGTGAAACATTTTAACATACAGACAGCAATTTGTCTAATGAGGTAAATTAAAGGTTTAATATACAACTCTCTACTTCATGATCTTAACAAGCACTGGATGTGTTCCATTACACTTACCATAGTGCAAGTATTTCCTTTATGAAATATTCTTGAAGCACTAAATGTGTAAATAACTCTACATTATAGGAATTGTTATGGCATATTTGTATATTTATGTATTCTTCCCAAGGGATATTGCTCCTTTAAAGAATGCTCTATGTATGTCAGTAGAAGAGATGCTATGAATCTATGTAGGAATTAACTCCAGGTAAATGAACTCCATTATTTTAGCACCAAACTAGTTATCTCAGTTGATTAAAAGGGGAATTCCTGGAGGTGGTTCCAAATTCACATCAAAGAAAATATCTTGTATCAAAAGATCAGAGAAAAATGAACTTAACATCACTTAAGAGGTAATTAATTTTACCACTATAAAACTGTTTTTGATGACAGATTTTGTTTTAAAGAAAATATATGGTTTCAATTCTAAAATGTTGATTAACAACCTCAAAACTCAAAACTATCATCTATAACAAACTAGCAGATTCTGACCGCTAAGATTGCTTAGCATAGCAATGAGCCACCACAGATATCAAAATTCCTACCTCAAAATATATACTGAGAATATCTGCCCTACTACATTATAAGACCTGGAAATCTGCACAGCAGAGGATGAAAATTCTAAATAAGCCCTCTCCCTCCTTCAGAAAAAATCACTGCATTTTCCACTTTCCTTGAAAATTACCCCGGAGCAGACCCCCTCCCCCCACAGCAATCAGAACCCTCTAATATTCAAAAGTAGAGCCGAGGTGCTCAGATGCAATCACCCCCTCCCCATCAATAAAATCCAGGCTACGCCACTGTCCTCCTACGCATTTCAGTGTATAGCTTGGTAAAACTAACCATCAATAAGAATTCTTTTCTTATCAAAGCCAGTCATCACCAATCAAATATTTAAAAGTCACCAATATTTCTAGGAACATTTAGTTTTATTGTTCCCCACAGAGATAAAATCAGCTATATTCTACCATTCCAATAAATTTTATGATAGATAAAGCCATGTAAAGGAGAGAGAAAGGCTCAGTTTAAATGAAGAAAGAAAATAAAAAGAAAGAAAGCCATTACTTCATTATCTGAATCAAACCTCATAAATAAGGTTGGTGAGCTTGCCTAACAGCCCTTCTGGACCAGCTGGACATATAAGCTTATTACTTATATGAAATTTGTGGACCAAAAGTACAAGCAAATGTTTCAAGACAGAAGCATGGACAGGAGTTTAAGATGCCAAAAATCAGAATCTACAGATCAGCAACCAAATCTTTAGACTGTGAAACAGATAAATTGTCTTGTTCATAACTTTTGAACCCAAAGTACTGGACAACATCAAGTAGGCAAAAGTATCTACATTAGTTAGTACACACTATCAATAAAGGGTCAGGTTCAGATCTGTTGCAGCTGACATGAATGGCTGAAAAGATTCTTCAAGAAAGTTCAAGATGCTGTCAGTCACTGAAAGTCCACTTGCTTGAGATTCTGCCAGTTGCTTTGTGGAATTGAGCCACTAACGCACTCAAGAACATTTGATAAGATTTGTTTAACTAGTGCAAGAGAACGACTCCAAAACATATCTGGTACGCACACTAAAATATTAAATTAAGTGTTCCCCATACACATTCAAATGCTAAAAAGTCTCTTTCGAATCCTGTTTATATTATGGTTATGTTAAAACTAGAGTTTATAAGGCGAACCAAACAAACCATCATAAACTATGTTTCTATGAATAGTTCAGGTTAGAAAGAGAAAAGATAACATTCCAAGATCAATTTCTTTACATAAATCAAAGAAAAGATGGGGTCACAAGAAAAACCAGTGTTTTTATAAACTTTGTATTACAGAGTAACACACCTCACCCATCAAATCTCTCCATCTCTCTACCTCACAATCATCAATTCTATCTTGATAAGACAGTGTTCCCTTTTTGGTTGTGACTTATATATTAACTAACAAAAGGGTTATATTCTCGACTTTGGTGAGGACAAAAAGTTTATTCTTTCTTTAAGAACGAGGTTAAACCCAAAGTTTTGAGAAAAATATGATGTAAAACCCCATTCCTTTATATTTCATTATAAATTGTTATTTGGATTACAGGCTTGTCGTAAAAATGTCTTTAAGGTATCCTGAAAACCTTTTTATTTGTGGTTGTTACATTATATGTAAGATTAAAGAGGAAAAATTATTCATTACATTGGCAGGCTCAATCAAAGCGAAGTGACAGGTGTCCTGGAAGAGTGAGCAATTACAGCTACCCTGTTTATATAAATTAGACATAACTAATGAAAAGGAACAAAATTAATTAAACAAATTGTGTGTAATTTCAAGTTTAGAACAAGCAATGCATGTAATTTATTTAATGTGTGATATTATTATTGTATATTATTAAATGCATGTTATTGTTATGTTATGCTATTTAAAAGCATGTTATTACTGTGTTCCATCAAATCCATGCTGTAGAAACATGGTATATCTGAAGGGGCAATATAATGGGGTTGAGTATCACAAGGTGTCTTCTGTATACTCCAGTACATTATTGTGATGGGTGTACGTTATAACAATAAGAACACCTCAATAACGGCACACTTGCTTATCAACACAACTACCCTATATTCACCGGCGTATATTGCTCATAACGCACACTTGTCTTGGGCAGTATAACGTGTATATACACTGCTAAATAAACAGTTTATTGTCCTACCTGCATGATACGACCTTCGGCTCCAACAAGGGTTCCAGCCGGTGAAAAATAGCCGTACAACTGTTGGGAATTCGTCTTATAACCGCCATTCTCTGTCGTTTCATACAAAACGATCTCCAAAATAGCCGTATTCTTGCCCATAACAGAAAACAGGAGAGTACATACACCTATTAGAACAATTATCATCTTGTTACATTGTCTTTCCTTAGTCGAGGCATTATTCCCGATTTATTCCATGCGTTTCACAATACAAGTAATTTCCACACAACAAGAGAACAACATACGTGCCCCCTTAACACGGTTTAATACAAATGTGGCATGCATCAAAAGCTGAAAGCAGGTCACGTGTATTGAGGTTTCCCCGCCTACAATAACTAACCAATGAATAATGTATACAGACTTCTCATTCATTCTAACGGTATACCTCCAGTACTTGATATATGTCCAGTCGACAACAGAAGCAATGGCCGTGTTACATCACATCATGAGCAATACATTGATAATCATGTACTTTAAATAACTGTTGTTTGGTGCTCAAAGAAAATTATTCAATTTTTCATGTTGGATATATATGGAAATAAAATGCATTTACCGGTACCGGAGGAACAAAGTATATCAATAAAGCTCACAAATTCCTTACAGAATAAAATTTAAAAAATGAACAGAAAGAATGAATGGAATGAATGAACGAACGAACGCCCAAAGAATGAATGAAAATTGACAAAAAGTAAAAATATCTAGCAGTCAGATTGAATTATTTTGTTGAATTTTTTGTGATGGTTCGAACTTTTAAAATATCCGCAAAATTTTGTTTGGTTGTTTGAAAGAGGAAGGGATTGTAGAAGGTGTAGGAAGGGTACTGGTTTATTTTTACGTGTTTGTCCAAGCTTGCGTGGGAGCCTTTGGTCAATAATATAACTATGTGGTATTTACTAACCGTTCAAACCATGTACAGTACTCACAAATACAAATTTTAAATTTCCGTGAAATTGTTCGAACATCATCGTTGTTTTATATTAGCCAGATAGTTACAAGTTCATAAAAAGCCATAACTTAGAAAAAAAATCTTCTATTATAGACATGTGCTTAGAGCAATTTATAATAATTATATGAATTTCAATTAATTTCACTATGATTATATTGGGTTTAATGAAATTTTCAAAAGATTTGAAAGATCTTTTTATGAAAAATGATGAAGTGGAACGGGCTTATAAGGACGGGTAATACAACATTTTGTATGCTGGTCTCTTACTTGAAATACTGCAAGTAACATATTGGTATAAATTGTATCTATACAATAATTGACGTCGTGTCCCTTTAAATAACTCTAACTTGGAATCAGTGCAATATCAATATTAGAAGTATGAATTATAACTGATATACGCCTAGTCTCAATAGTATTAATATATCACTTCTCTTGTCATATATACAACTTAATCATCGCAGTTACAAAACAACGTATTCTTTATCAATAAGGACCATTTAAAGGGATTATAACATTTATCTTTTATGGCTTCTTGAAGTTTCTTTGTCAATCTTGGCAATTTATAACGTGTTCTCTTTGACTTGAGAATAGGCGAAATTCTCTTACAGTGAAAAGACTAAGGTATTTGTCAATAGATTTTTACCAAGACATTTTATATTAATACGGAGGAGGATTCCTGTACTGTATGTATGTGTGTCCGTGGCAGTTCAACACTTAAATAATCTTATTGCGTCATTCCAATTTTCTGTGGATCTTGTAAATTCAGAAAGACCTGACCATATGAAAACGTCACATCCGCAAGGCGAAGTTGTCTGTTGATATGGGGCCCCTTTCTGTCATCAAATGAGATCTGCAATCTACATAATTCGATTATTAGGTAATCTATCGAAATATTATGACAATTTGATAGGACTAATAGAGATTTAACAGCAGGGGCTTCCTTGGATTTATAGTGTTCATTAAGCACCATATCTACGAATCCAGTGATATAAATTGAAACGGGGCAGTTATTCCTGCCGATTAGAAATAATTTATAGCTCGGATGTCTTCCTGGTCAACCTTTTAGTAAAGAGAAAAACAGGCCCGTAGCCAGACTTGATTGTTTGGAGGGGCAAGAAACATATCCAATGTTGTATGGTACTGCAGTAATGTAATTGGTTGGTGATCGGTATTTTTTTTTTGCCCTCCTTAGGGCTACGGACCTGAGAACAATATACAGAATTTCATTCTTTTTTTTCTTTTTTTTTTTTTTTTTTTTTTTAATAATCTTGAAATGAGTTGGAATATAAAAATTCATGGACAATAACTCAAACCACTTCTTTCAATATCAAAGTTATGATTCATCTATTTGAACTCGTGACCGTCAAATCAAAAGAAACGGTTTATCAAATTCTGATCAAAGCTTGAATAAGTTGTTAAATTCAAAAATACAGTCCAAAAATATTGATACAGACAGGACAAAGGCATAGGATATTTTAGCTCAAGATGTTTGCATGTTTTAAATGTAAATCACCATTGTTACTCAATATTCTGACACACGGTAAAAATATCATGTGATGAAAGATTTATAGGAAAATGTGATTTACTGTCAAAATACCGAACATTCAAAATACTTAGATCGACTAGTAATATCTATAACAGATGACTTACTTTGATTCGAAAAATATCCATCCACACATCCAACGAGAATGTCCGTTGAAATCATCACGATTGGACTTTATATCGCAGAAAATATTACTTTTCAATATCAGGAAGAAGTGGGAACTTTACTTGCTAAAGGTTGTTTAGGGTTTTACTTTGGTTTGCAAGAAGTTTGATGCAAGGTTACGGTTATACTTGCTGACTCAACATAGCTTAAAAATCTCTGAACGGTTGACATTCGAGAAATTATGTGCATTTTGAAGGACCTTAATTTATATAACTTTAAACATTACGGGGATGACGTTTATTAAGAACAAAGCATAAAGCTTTTCTTCCGTCAAGGCTTTCGGAAGGTGTGAAAACCACATGTGGTACGTATAGGAGAATAATTTTGGATGATAAGGTTTTCCATAATAGATCTTAAAGGCTCTAATATTACCATGAATTCGAGAAGAGAAATATTACAGATGAAAGAATACCCCTATATATACCAATAATAGACAGGGTCATTGTTGACTCAGGTCAGTCTACGACGAAGAATAGGTATGTAATTATTGGCGGTGAGATCAAAGACTAATGCAAATATAGGTAAGTTTATTGGTGAATAGAGGGATTGTGCTTGAGTAAGTTTCACGCTAAATTAACTATGTTCTAACGGTAGATTGTCGACTATTTATCCACGGTTCTCACGAACATTCTAAATCATAGTTCAATATGAAAATAATATAAGGGATTTAATTTAGAGATAGTAATTTGAAAACTATATGAAGATATATCCTTCGACCTTCAATGAAGGTAATTGAATAGATAATAATATCATATAAATTTTGAGAAAACTGATCAGAAAACTCCAAAAAAATTTCACAATATCTCACGTAATCGTCCACAGAGGCAACACAATCATGGTTTTACAGACCTAAAACCTGTGAAAATGATCTCAAACGACGACACACAGTGATAAAAATCTCTAGATCAAACAGAGATACAGATCTCTAACAAGGTCAAACAGAGAAACAAATTTCAGCAAAGTCAAACAGAGAAACAGATCTCTTACAAGGTCTAACAGAGATACAGATGTCTAACAAGTTCAGAGATAAAAATCTCAAGCAAAGTCAAACAGAGATATAGATCTCTGACAAGGTCAAACAGAGATACAGATCGCTAAGAAGGTCAGACAGAAATACAGATCTTTAAGAAGGTCAAATAGAGATACAAACTCTAAGAAGGACAAAAAGAGATATAGATCTCTAACGAGGTCAAACAGAGAAACAGATCTCTAACAAGGACAAAAAGAGATACAGATCTCTTAACAAGACAAAACAGAGATACAGTCCGCTGACAAGGTCAAACAGAGAAACAGATCTCTAACAAGGTCAAACAGGGATACAGATTTCTAACAGTCACACAGTGAGATATAGATCTCTAACGAGGTCAAACAGAGAAACAGGTCTCTAACAAGGTCAAACAGAGATATAGATCTCAAACAAGATCAAACAGTGATACAGATCTCCAACAAGATCAAACTGGTATAGATCTCTAACAAGATCAAACAGAAAGAGCTCTGAGATAAAGTCAAACAGAGAAATAGATCATTCACAAAGTTTAAACAGATCTCTTACAAGGTCAATAGAGATATAGATCTTTAACAAAGTCAAACAGAGCTGCAAATCTTTAGAAATGTTCATAAGAAAAATTTGTTTTTATTAATGTATATTTCAAATAGATAAACAGGTGGATAAATATACAGGCTGTGGGAATTAGGCAAAAACATAACCACAAAGGTTGCATATGAATATATCAAAAAACCTTCTTCCAAAAAGAATTGGAACAGATGCATCATGTCCTTTTGCATTTCATGTTTTGAATAATGAACTGTGTAAATAAGGTAGGACAAAAAATACGGAATCAGACTAGAACTAATGGAAGTTTGTTCTTCAAAAAATTTGGTCTATATCAAATGCTGTTTGAAAGTTTTTGTTCCAAAACTTTAAAATTTCTTGAGAAACAAAAAAGGAAACAGGTGTTTTCCACTGAAAAATTGGATTCATTTTCAATTTGTATTCTGAATAAATAACTGTGTTGATAAAGTCAGACATGTAGACTAAGTAAAGTTAGAAAGAGACCCAGTGTGAGAACCAATGTTTGTAATCTCATCTCTTATTATCATATCACTTCTATCATAACATCATAACAATTTCTTTGTTGTCCAATTATTACTCTCACCTTTCTCAGATAAAGATATTCCCCTTGATCTTTATAAATAGATAAAGCAGGTTTATCAGATAATAAAATCTTTTTAAATTATTTTAATATTTCACTTATTTTAATTATTCTCTTGACTCATCATGTTTTCCTCATTATGTTTCTTATTACAAAGAAAAGGTTCATTAATATTTTTGGCTTTCCTGCTTTCATGTCTGCTTTTTTAACTCCTTTGTGAATTAGTCAAAATGTGTGAAAAATATACAAAATAAGCCATGAGCAATGGAGACTCTCTGTGATGGA
The DNA here is from genome assembly GCF_000327385.1 of Lottia gigantea. Lineage (NCBI taxonomy): Eukaryota > Metazoa > Mollusca > Gastropoda > Lottiidae > Lottia > Lottia gigantea. Next base: position 5,731,512 of record NW_008708400.1, read on the forward strand.
TGCTTAATTGACTTAACTCATTAACAGAGTATCAGGTCATTTCTAATAATACCAGCCAGAGGACTATTTCAGTAGAATTCAAATTTAATCATATCACAAAACATGAGAGTTCTTGACATTGACTCATTACACAAAATGGTTATTTGTACCCAAAATTTCCCACAATATGATCTAAAATGGTTCCATTTGATATTTAATATTCTTTGCTATGAAATGTACAGTCTTAAAGCTCACATTATCATTAATAAATCCTTATCTTTGACAAATTTAAGGCAACAGTCACAAGAAAAGTGAATATTATGACAAGGGAGGTAAATCTTGTTATCTACTTCAGACAACAATTACTATTACATTTTAACTTTATAATTTATTTCAGTGCTAGTTCATTAACAATAACAATGACTTTTCGACTTCATAGTTCTGTATAAAATTTATATATTCCACAGTACAATGTGTTCTTTAAAAACCTTTCAACCATAGCTTTTCTTTAAGTTGAGGAATTAAGATCGCCATCTACAATAATTAATAAACAGTTTATAAATTTTAGATTATCTATACATAGGAGCAAAATTATTGCATAAGGGGGTGAAATCAACCAAAATTGATGACTTTTTGGTGGGACAATTCACTACACTGTAGGCCCTACTTACATTTTAAGAACTTTATCTTTTCCACCACTGGCAACTCTTTGACCATCTGGACTCCAATCTACAGCATAAACCTACAATAAAATCAAACAATCAATGATATTAGAGAAATATTACTCTTAGAATGAACAGGAAAATTTAAGACTCAAACCTGGTCAATTTAAGTATACATTCATCAGTTTCAGCCTTCAAAATTACTTAAAATTTACTTATTGAAATTTTACTTAGTTTTATGGATTCGTGGGATTATAAAGGGATTCTGTAACACAAATTCTGTTGTGCAGCAGTGGCAGAGCCAAAGGGGCCCAAGAAAGAGTTTTTTGGAAAAAAAGTATGATAGAAATTCGGGCAATCTGATATTTCGCTCCCCTTCAGACGTAAACCTGGCTCCGCCACTGTTGTGTCGTTAATACACAAGGTAAGTCCACTGATAAAACAAACATTTAATTTGACTAAGTATAAAAATTTCAATTATTTGGTCATTCCCACAGGCAATATACCTTTTAAGGAATATAATAGTCAAATCATTCAAATCCTGATCATATTGGACCATCTTTTTAAAATGTTTTCGTTTCATATTTTTTGAGTGCCTCCGCTTGCCATCTATGATCTGATGAAATTATTATGTATATTATGTTCTGGGTCATATAATATTAATTCAATCAAATGGTCAGTGTGATTCTGGAACAATGTGAACATACCTCATCAGCATGGCCTGGTAAATCAAATAATAATTTCTTCTCTAAGATGTCCCAGACTTTCAGTGTAGAATCAGAACTTCCACTACATAATAATCTACTGTCAGCTGACCATGCTACTTGATAGACTCGATTAACATGACCTCTTAAACTGGCTAGAAATCTGGAAAAATAGATTCATGGAAAATCTCACTGAAAACTATTTTGCACAATATTTTGCATTAATCGCTTTTTCAAATACATATCTCTGCTTTTTTTACCTTCTTTTAAACAGTATTATAGAAACATCTAACAATGAATAGATAGACGGTGTTATTTTGATCAAATATCAAACTTAATCTTGAGATTGAGAATTCTCAAATTTGAAGACTAATGGGAGATAACTCAAGAAAAATGTGGAAAACTTAAAAACTGTTCTCTTCAAAATATCTTTTAAAAAAGGATTTTAAATTCTTTTACTTAGAAATTAGAGAAATAAAATCGACAACTACTTACTTTCCTGATCTTCCTTCCCATAATTTAACAGATTTATCAAAGGAAGCACTAGCTATAAGTCTGGTATCTGGTGAAAACTGAACTTCATTAATTAACTGTTGATGACCTGTCATCCTAGCAACAGATTTCTTCTCTGTTTCTGGTGTCCATAGAAACAAGGTAAAGTCATCAGAGCCTGATACCAACCGTTCCGGTTCGCTTCCCTGAAATAATAGTTACAGGTTAATATTTCTGCAATGGACATAAATAAACATAAGTTATAACTACAAAACAGAATCAACAAAATAGAATATTGAGAGTTCAATATGGCGATACACAAAGATGAAATCATTTCGTTTATAAAATTTGATTGAGAAACATTGTGGAAAAATAATTATCTTATTAAAACATGAAGTAGGCCTACAAGGTCTTTCTTTGGCACCTGACAAGTGACATGGATTGGAGAAGATTGTATAATATTCATGAGCTATCCTTATAAAAATAGTGTATACCTTGGCAGCATCATATCTGGCTTGAGCTTTCTTCCCTAACTCTTCAGCTGAAATTCAAAGTAAAATATTAATGATTGTTGATATCACAAGATTGTCATCTGTTTAGTAGGTTTTAACCCTAAATTCAATTGTATTCTGTATCAGGTAACAGGTTTAAAATCTATAATTTCAAGCTGATGGAAACCTTTTGCGATATATTCCATGTCATATATTATAATTGAAAGTGAAATAATTTGCTCAAATCTGCTATTCCGTAAAAATCATACTAATCTTTATACCCCTTGGACACATGCAGTGTGATGAATGAAAAGATATTTCTCTCAAAAAGATTATTTTATTTCAAATTCTATTTACTGGCAATACAATCAGAACAACATCCCTCCTTCATTCAAACCTTAATACAGTATACACTAAGGGCAAACAATTCACATCCTACTTCAAAATTTCAATAGGTTTGGTTGTCCAGTAAATAGATAAGGTCAATCTAGTCCTATATATTGAACTAAGCAAAAAGTAAATATAATCGCGAGGGATGTGTTTTGAAAAAACCATGTCAACGCAATCAGTATTTTTAGATTATAACACAGTATGATATATTGTACAATTGAAATTTAGGTAAACAGTCAACCATTTTGAAAATTTTGAGGGTTGTCATTGCAATTTAGTGTTTTGTTAAAGGATTTAAGGATATTTTGAAGTATACGAAAGGTAATATACATAATTTGTTGGTAACTTAGAGTAAAATTTGTTTATAACAGCAGCTTTAGACCTCTTAGATTTTAATTTCATAGGTTAAGGAGTCTAGCCTGCATATTATATGTTTCATTAAACAAGAAGACACTTTTTCCAATCAGACCTTTTAATTAATTTAATTTCCGAAGGTCTCATAAATAGGTTACCTTATGCTAGAGTCAAATCCTGAACCATACACCAAGTGCATGAAAACCTGAATTCCATCCATCTCATCTCCTGCCACGGTCAAATCCTAGACTTCTTATAGTTCTCAGTAAGTGAGAAAGTTTCAAAATAACTAAAAAATAGCGGCTCAAAAACATTGTCAGCAATATCACAAGTATGGTTAACAGACATTTTTTGGTACAATAGAAACATAAAAATGTTTGATAATTTCAAATCTGATATGACATATTGATCAACCTTGGTTTAAAGATTTGTGGTCTATATTCAAGATAAGGACAAGCTATAGGTTGTGTTTGAACTTCAGGGTGGAGCTTTATCTATTATCTCTATTCAGACCAATGACCTATATTTCATTTTTCTATAGTAAGTGCAAAATGTTGTCATTGAATAAGGGCTTTAGTACAAGTGTCTTCTCTATTCAATTGCTGTAAAAATCTAAAGAAAGTTAACAAGGACCTATCCAAGAAAGATTTGTGCATCTTGTGGTCTGTAGTAAGTATGATTGGGCAGGTCATCATTACACTTACTGATCACTGGTGATTTTCTTTAACATACACTATTTCTATTGTTTATTAAAGAGGTAAGACACAATTAATATAAGCGTTGAAAATAAATGTCTGATTAGATTGATCGCTATTAATATCTTTTTGTATCTAAATAGGAGATTTCATTTTTTTCCAGTATAGGTTTATGATTTACACACTGTCAGTACTGAAGTGTAACATTGACAACTTTTTAACCATTTTATAAAATATATCAACCAATTTGATTACATGAAATTGGGCTCGTCATATTTCTGATATACCAATTATCAAATGAATAGATTATTATTGAAATATCAGTTCAAAAGTTGATGTTGATAATGATGTTTAAAATAGTACATAATGTCATCATTTTGTTTACGAAATCAGCTATATAAATAAACAATTAGCGTTAACACAAACACCAACAAACTGAAACAATAATATAATAATATAAACAATAAGGATTTATAAGGGAGAACATTGTTATGTATGTATAGAGATTTTGGAGTATTTTCTCTACCAAATCGGCTAAATTATAAGGTAAGATCAGGAAAGGTGTCAAGTATGTAATAAATAAAGAGATTATCTATTATTTTTTTAAACCAAATCCACCAAATTTCATCCAATCCAAGCATGGACTTCCAACATTAATATTTCATATAAATTAGTCCTTAATCAGATTTCAACATACTTTTATGAAAAGATATATGATTACATATATTGGTGCTACAAAACCTGACAAAATATATCGTAAACTATTCAAAATATATATATCAATTGCTGTTTTGTCTGGATAAGCCCACCATAAAAAGAATTTCCATGTCATAACCATATTAACCTATATATGTGGACATAAAGGTATAATTTATACAGAAAACAAAGTTTAAGACAAGATTTGTAACAAGTAACAAGATTTCAAACAAGTATTTAACTACAAGTAAGTTTTCACTACTCATTATCATTTCTCCATTTTACAATAGCTATTACAATGGTCCTAATGTAAAGTACATATAGTAGAAATAAGTCTTATGGCAAAAAAAATATCAATGGTTAAACTAGGGGCCCCATTTCATGTCCTTATCATAATGCTGCTGTCCTGACAAAATTTCCCATTGCACAATGCATGGTATTGGCGTTCCTCGTAAACCCAATCAGGTGCAGAAAAGTAGTAATAAAACCATGATATCTTATCGTTTACAGCAAAAAAATTATAAAAAAAAGTCTACATTTGTATATCATTTAAACTACCTTGTATTTACTGTTATCAATAATATATTCAATATCTTTTATGTATTTAACCTACTTATAAATCAAATAAACTTCTCAATAGTGAATCATATCAATAATATAGGTTAGGGTACTTTACTGTCTTAGTGTTATTATCAACAAAAATTATACTGGAACAGTCAGGTGAGATTAGTCAATGGACAGGAATAAGGAATCTTGAATATAGACCACAAATCTTTAAACCAAGGTTGATCAATATGTCATATCAGATTTGAAATTATCAAACATTTTTATGATTCTATTGTACCAAAAAATGTCTGTTAACCACACTTATGATATTGCTGACAATATTTATGAGCCGCTATTTTTTAGTTATTTTGAAACTTTCTCACCTACTGAGAACTATGAGAAGTCTAGGATTTGACCACACTATCTGACATGTCAATTGTCTACCAGAAATCACAAGCTCAGTTGCAAAGAGGCATAAGGTGTTCTGGAGAGCTTCTATGTTGCGCTCAAATGAGCTCAAAGAAGCATCATGACCTCAAAGAATACACTTTATGCTAACTTGCTAAAGCCAAATGGCTTAAAAAGTTCGAAGTAATTACATCAAAATAGTAAACCATTTTTCCTTTTTATTTTCCAGGAAGTAAAAGAAAATGTCCAAAAGTATCCCAAGTACAATAGAGATGGAGAACCGCCATAAAGATGAAGGACTCTCAGAGGTTGATGGTGCCAAACTAAAAGCCATTAAAAACGAAGTCAAAATTTTGAGGAGGAATCGGATGTGTCAAGTTTTTATATTTCTTGTGATTTTTGCGTTGGATGTGGCAGATCTGCTGAGTGACTGGTTTCTCTATGTGGATGTGAGTTTAGCTAAGCCTGGATTAGTATATGGACCTCCAGATCAAGCATTAGTCAATGCCTTACTGGTTTTCTCAATCATTGGATCTATAACATTTATATTAGAGGCTATAAACATGGGAAAAGAAATCTTTACCTACGAGCCTTACATAGACTTAGATTTCGTATCAGCTTTGATCATTTGGATTGAGGATGTCCCTCAGATTGTGATTAACGTTTTAATTGCCTTATGTCGAGAAGATCCCATCAGTGTCTTTCAAACTATTAAAGCTGCAGTAATTTTAATAAGTATTGTTATTCGAATAATAACATCTATTATTCGGTATACTAATAAAAAGGCGTTGCGTCAGGCTAAAATGCATACAGCATACACCAACAGACATATATTCTATCATGTAATGATAATATTAGGTCTCTTAGTTAACGCAGCTTGTGCTATTGCTGTATTTATTTTCACCCAAACTACCAAAGATGCAAATGGTCATATTAATTTTGAAATCCCTGATTCTGTTTTTGAGGCTAAATATCATGATGAAAGATATTTCAAAAATGTCAGCATCTATTTTCATCATCCAACCTTCGACCTGATCAAACATATAGAGAATGACACAGAATACAAATGGATGCGATTAATGAAAATAAATACAATTCGGAATCAAAGGGATAAAAGAGCCATTTTCAATGTCCAGTTTGAGGAAAATTCCAATGTATTTAATATGGTTCTGTGGGAAAAGATTAACAACGGAAAATGGGATCCTGTAGAGTGTTATAGTGTTGATAAAACTACTAATATAATAACTAATGAAACTAACTGTGCCACATTTTTAACAGGAGAGACTACGTCTTATCTCTTCTTATTCTATTTTGTTTCACCAGATACGTTTTTTCACCAGCTAGTGTTCGGGGATATCAAATTCAATCTGAAGGTCAATAACTCTATTGGATGTATCGAAAATAATAAAATTGCGGAATCAATCAAAGAGGGTTTTGAAGAACAAATACCCATAATTCATTATTATCGTACACTATTGTCAGAAGACCATCATCTGCTGAATGATAATGGTGATGTCAGATTTTATGAAAATGTAAAAGATTTTGAAGATATAACGAAGGTTTGGGAAACAGGATGGTCTAAATGTGATACTACTGGGGTTTTAGCTCCTCATTATGATACAGAATTAGAAGCACCTTGTTATATGACACAGACATAATGATTACTATTGTTCAGAATTTACAAAAAGAAAGTTGAATGTCACAAAGACTGAACTATTATCTTTTTAAAATACATATCAAGATTACTTTGTTCTGTGTTTCTTCTGCAAGTACTGGCCTCACTATTTTTAAATGGTGTATGTATTCAGCACGTAAAAAAATACAATAAACTTGATCTGCATTGAATCAACATGACTTAAAACTGAACATTGGAAATTTTTTATTGTCACTCTCATTGGTGATATGTCATAAGACCCTAATTTATCTATTACCAAAAATAAACCTTTTTGTGAATATTAAATAATTAGCTCTTCTTAAACATTTGTTAAAAACTAAAACATGTCAGTTTATAATTTATTGGCTCAATATGCTTTAAGTGTATCTTATAGAGCTTAATTTGAAATATGACATCTAGTGAAGGAACTTTTATTGAAATCCTACCTATTAAGTTATATCTGTGATAGTGCTAAAAAATGTCCAAAGATACAAGGATTTTCATATATATATATTTTAATACAATTTATTTTTTGTAATCATCAGTAAATGCACCATATATCTTACAAGTGTCTCACATCATCAAGGGTAATTCTTTAATCTATAGGACGAGAAAAGAGGTTATTGCACAGCAATTTTTCCTGCATGTGATTGGGCAAAAGAAAAACACATAATGCCTTTTCACATGAGCACCATTTTACATATTGTGTTAGTAATAGTTAGGGCACACATTGGATGTTATATTTTTGTATGATAGTAGTAAATTTAAAAAATTTAGATTTTTGAACATTTTGGTCACTTCATTGTTTATTTTGTGATTGAAATCAGAAATCCAGAGATCTCAGGATAAAATGCTTTGTATAAAAGCAGTAAACCAATGATATTTCATAACATTAATTCATTATAATAAATGTATGTATTTGTATATTACCAAATAAAGTTATATTTATTCTCATGTTGTTTTATCACGATCACATGATGCCTACATTATGGCATGCAATGAACAGGAGTATTTATCTCTGCCATAGCTAATGTTCTCAGTCAATGCAATTCAAGGAGAATCACTGGCTATTCAATCTTGCCTTCATGGCAACTCATTCACTGTACCTAATCACTAAATTCACAATTTGTCAATAGATGTGATCCATAGTATAACTTGTAACTAACTTACTCACCGGAGTCTGTGATCAACTCTTTGACTATAGTAGCATTTTTAGGATCAAACCAGCCTGTTCTCATTGCATAATCTGTACTTAATGCCATTGTGTTCACCCAATGACCGTGACCTTGTAATGTCCGACATAACACACCCTAGAAGACACGAAATGTATAATACAGACATAACTATAGTTATTTCTACAAACTTTTTTCACATTTACGTATAGCTAGTAAGTTGGTTGTCCAAAAAATCAGACTATGTTTTCACCACTGCTAAAAGATGAACAACGGTTTTGGGGTATTTTGAATTATAAAGAAGGTAGTCATAGGAAAAATAACCAAACAGATAGAAAACGACACGGTTACTTGAATTGTTATGAGCTTTGGAAATTTGTTTGGTTTAATATAACATAATAGAGAAATAACCTTTTCCTAGCATTCAATTATCAAAATTGAGAGTTCTTAACACTATTTGAAAATATTCTGGAGTTTGAATCTAATACATTTTGCAGAAAAAAGCAATTGTTAACAACTACAATAGTATATAGCTTTACTTACATCTTCAGCTCTATAGACTTTAATAGTTCTATCTTGTGATGATGTATAAATTAAATTACTGCCTCCCCATTTGACACACGATATACATTGTAGATGTCCTGACAGTGTCAAGTGACATTCACTCTTTAATGTATCCCATATCCTTACTGTTGAATCCTATATCAGAGAAAAGAGAAACATATTTAAGGGATCTTCAAGGGATCAACAGGCTTCCAAAATTACTGGGCATGCCACTTGCCAAAACAAAGCTTTATTAAATTCAGTGTAGGAATCTATGACCCAACTTCCACCTAATGCTGGAGTGATGATTGTAATGATAAGCTAGTTTGAAATCCAAGTCAGTTGCAAGAAAACATCCGCATCAAATCAGTCTATATGGATTATGGAGATCCATCAAACCATAGCCTTCTCTATTAGCATACCAATAGACAGAAATAAACTCATACAAATATCTGAATGTAATATAAATCAAGGGCATAACTTACTTTTGAGGCACTAGCTAAATATCTACATTCTGGATCTCTGAAATCAAAAGAGAAACTATGTTATTTTGTAAGCTGTACAGAATATGAAACATGTAGAATGAAAATCCCCAAAGCAAGAAAAGTCTTAAGGCTACTGAAAAATGAATGATACTTACAAATGCAAAGGTTTCCATGCTAACCAAGTTATCCATTGTTTATGACCAATTAAAGATTTCCCAATCTGCTGCCCACTTTTTGGATCCCAAATACACACCTACAAATAATAGATGATATCAAAATGATAAATCTCAAAAATTCAACTTTACTTTGTAAATATATGTGGAGCTATGCTTTTCAAACCAATCATTCCTCATGTATATTGGACAATTCATACAATCATGCACAACACAGAGATTTTCATAATCATTTCATAAATCAATGCAAGTTTTCTTTGCAAACACTCTCTTAGTATAAAAAGACACTGAGGTGGGACTATACCTGACTATTTTTACAACCAGAAGCTAATTTTAACCCATCAGGTGACCAGGCTATACATAATATCCAATGTTTATGACCTGTAATTATAAAAAAAATTTACATTAAGAATAATTATCAAAGGATCTGGAAATATAACGTATGAGGGCCATAACCATACTTAGGGGAACATGAGAATTCTACAATACTATTGACAAAAGTTTCACTCACCTTTACAAGTAAACTGTGGTGTCTCTGTATTTACATCCCAAAATCTTACTGTTGTATCTCCTGAACCACTGGCTAAATATCTGATAAAATAAAAATTAATTCCGTTATTAATATAGTAGGATTAATCATTAGAATCTTTTCTGACACATATTTAAAAAGAAAACAAAATACAGAAGACAACCTCAGCCAACAAATGAGGTGATAAATGTGATACATAACACTTATCAATCTGAAGAATTCAAATGCTGTCACTTCTTCTGGAAACATCCATTCATTTATACATTTATTTCCTTTTCCAAATGTTTATCTGAGTATAATTGATATTTAACAAAAAAAAAAGGTTTGAAAAAAATAGTAATTTTTAAGAAGAAATGAAATCAGAAAATATCTTTATTCTTACCTGCCATCTGGACTAAAAGCAACTGAAATGACAGCATCAGCATGTCCCTCTATAGTACCAGTACATCTTGTTACAGCTCGTACTTTAAATACTGACTGTGGTTGATAGATAATATCTAATACTTTCTCAGTATTCTCTAGTTGATCTTTATCTAACGTCTTCTCTAAACTCTCAGTTATTTCTATATCATTTACAAAGAATGAATATGGTGTTGGTTCTTCCTAGAAAACAAATTGTAGGGTTCAAGGTTATTAAGTCAATGTCCAGTAGAAGCTGATATCCAGACAGATAAAAGGAATAAGTAAAGAGTGCCACTTTGCTAAACATGATTATTCTTGGACAAATTTTCAAAATTACTTTCAATCTAGACATACAAACAAATAAAACAATCAATATGCTATATTTCAATCTGCGAATTAGGAATATCTGTATCTGGAAATACAGCAAAACTTAGTGAAAATGTTCTCACATGAAATTTAGCAATTCACTTTAAATATAACAGAAAATTATATGTATTACCTTTTGTAATATAGCATTACAAATCAGTTCTAATTTGTGAACATTGATATTAACTGGAAGATCAAAAGGTGAACCAGTTACTTCCCCTGCTTCTGATTTAAACTGAACCAGTAACCTTTGACCCAATCCATCTTCACTCACACTGTCCCCATCACCACTGTAAAATAAAGTAAACTAACAGTTATTTGTTTCATGACATGAGTTCTCCTGAAGTGGCAGTGTGTGCATATATTTAAAAAAAAATGAAATAGCTCAAATGTTTTGATGTTTTCAGAAAGTGTACAAGCGAAGCGAATGAAGAACTCGTTTAAACAATTATGGAAATATAACAATCTCAACACAATCCCCTTATCGGGCTCCAATCAATGTTGTCGAGGTGATAATCTGGTATGAACACATACAGATGGATTTAATATCATAGTAAAAACCCTGTAAACTAACTGGGCTGGAGTGAAGTACATTATTAGTCCTTGGGATTTTAAACAAGAATGTCCAAACATGCAGAATATATTGAAAAATATATCTGGCGACACACTTAATCTACAGGTTTATTCAATACAATATTGAAGGAGATTCAAAACATTATCCTTAATATTCTTTACCTTCCAAAAGACTTGAAAATCTGTCCTTACAGTTTGAAAACTAGAACCTGACTGACAACAGGGTTGTCGGCCAAAACACTAATTAGCAGAGCTCAGGTTAAAATTAGAACCTCTGAAGTGATGAAAGTTCAGAGAAAGATTTTGAAAAGAAATAGAGGCAGTGAAATGTGACTTAAACTGGCTGTTAGTTTAAAACTGTGAATGTCTCTGACTGAAAATAACTAATTACAATTAAACACATTTAATTTCACTCTCAACATTATGTTACTGGTGCATAACAACATGAATTTCTGCTTTTAAAGTAAATTTAATTGAGGATAACATGAAAGACCTCATTGGCTTTGAGACCAAAATATTCAATGTAAATTTCATAAAATAAAGAAACACCAATCTTAAGCACATAATTATGACACATACCATGGGCATAATATGCAGATAAAAATTCTCATGGTTGATAATGCTAAGTCTGGTATTTTAGTATGAACTTATTTACTGCTGAATCCGATTTTTAGTGAATACGCTACAATGTGAAACCTTGGCAAAACAGAGACACCATGCTAAAACTTCTTCTAGTGGAAATTTTAAAGAGTTTGAATCCATTAATTTCTATCAAGACCTGCATCATCGAAAAATCAAGTCTTATGAAATATTAATGTTTTAAATTACCTCATTTTTGTTATGATCAAAATAATATTCAGCACAACAATATTTGTAAACAAACGCACGTGTGAATTTGACAGCGGAAGTGCAATTGAATTGCGTCCCTTCCTTGTGATCTTCAATGTCAGGAGATAGAAATGGTCCTAATAATTGTATACGAAGTCAACAAGTAAATTGAACATTCGCAATGAATCAAATATTTCGATTTCATTGATGTGTCAAAGACATCGACATTGATTACCTCTTAGCTTTTTGATATGTCTTCCCAGGAAATCGGCACTGCACTGAAATATGTGTCGAGTTCCTCTGAAAAACATATTTACAATGGACTAGTTTCCATTCGCAAGAAACTGATGAAAAGTAAATATGCAGAGAAACAGCTGAGAAATAAAGGCATCATCAGTAAATTGTTGCACATTCTCCATACTCAAGATCTAACACAGAAAGAGAACAAACTATTAGATATTACACTTAGTATATTGGGTAATTTCTGTATGGAAGAAGAGGCTCGATCTGATGTAAGTTTGAGGTCTAAGTTAGACCGCACAGTAAAAGTTAAACATTTGAATAGACAAGAGCTATGTTTCAGAGGCATGTAGTGGTTTCCTCCCTTTACACTAGGATGGAAATTGTAAAGGGGGGGAAACCAATATGGAAGGAACTTGTAGGGGGGAAACCACTGTAGGCCGTTACAGATACAACAAGTTAAGAGGCAATACTCCTTACAATGTCAACGAAACAAGAGCTAGCACTTTCATTATTATTATTCTTTTTGGATTAATTGCTATACCATAATTGTTTTTCATGATAGAACTATTTTAGAAAATGTTCATTCATAGAATTTTGTTTGTAATTTCAGGTCCTGAAAATCGGTTATGGAATAACATGCATTGGTAATATATATTGAACATTTTTTGAATAATATGATCTATCCTTTTATGGCTTTGAAATCACACAATGAGTTATTTCATCTTGGTATCCAAGATTTGGATGTTTATGAAAAATATAAATAAGAATGTCCAATGATATCAGAAAATATTTTTTTTCCATTGAGATGTATTTTTTATTTATACAGCTGATTGTGTGTTAGAGTCACCATGTAGCAGTATACAGAACAGAGCAGCTAGAACTCTGGCTAATCTAGCTTTAAGTCCACTGTCTATTAAACGTATTGTACAGTCTGAAGTTCTACCTCAACTAGTTAAATTATTATTAGAATGTAAAGTTAAAGAATCTCAACTTGTGTATTGTAGAACTCTAAGGTTTGTGTTTCTTATTGATTTTTATCTATTTATCACTTGAATTAATAAATTTCTATCAATTACTCTTTGATGTCCAAATCATTTCCATATTAACTGATTTAATACTGCTTTCTATGGAAGTGTTTGATATTTTAATACAACTTTGAAAGTTTTAGCTCATGGGCTCTACCACTGTGGTGTTAAGTTGACCAACAGAGTTTGATAAGTAAGCTTATAATGATAAGATCATTAATTGAAATAAATGTCTTATATTTTCAGATTGATAGGTAGTAATTTGTATGGTAAAGAGAAAGTATTAGATGAAAATGGATTATTTGCTGTAGCTAAGTTAATGTCTAGTGATGATGATGAGGTTGTAAAGAATAGTTTGAGAACTGTGGCTGATTTATCTGTATCAGGGTAAGATTGAGGGAATTATGTGCTACTGTTGAACCATGAAAATGAAATGCTGTATGCTATAAGATCCTCTTACCTCTGAAAACTATAGTTGATGAAACTAATGTTATCTTACTTCATGTGGTCAAAGTGTTCAAAGGCCTTAATCAATATATTGAGGCTAATAAGCACAGTTTGATATTGTTGATAATCTAAGATGGTTTTGTGTTTCCTCTACATGGCAAGAAACATTTTGATTAAAATAATAATTGCTCTGAAAAGTCAGTCCAGTATAAACTATTTTGTCATTTGTTTCAGATGTTCCTTCAAGTTTGCTCGTCAGATTTTGGCAGCAGGAATTGTTAATGTGATGACAGATAAAGTGATGAATGACAACAATACAGTATCCCATAATGCTTTATCAACTCTAATTCGATTGGCCGAATATGAATATATCCGTCCTGTGATTGGTTCAGCTGGGGGAATTCTTTTATTCATCAATTTACTGACTGATACTCGTCAACATGTAGACCATATTAAGATATTGAATGTCCTCTGTTTGTGTGGTAAGGAGTCTGTCAACAGAGTCAAAATTCGTGAAAATGGAGCTTTGGAGATTCTGTTGTCAGCTTTAGAGGGTGAGAAATATGCTCGAATACATGACAGAATTATCAGCTGTTTTCTAAGCTATTTATATGATGAATCAAGTCTGAATTTACTCCTGGACAATAAACTTATTAATATTTTACTCAAGCATTTACAGCGCTGCACAGAATTCAAATCCAGGACCATCACAATAACTTTTGATGAGAAAATGGCTGTCACTGAAGAAATGATTATGGAAACCAAATCTGACTTGATTTTAGCAAGACCAAAACAGATTCCTAAAAGATCAAAAACAAGAGGGAAAAGGAAATGTGAACTGGAAATCAATAAGGACAAACTATTGTCATCCCCAGTGTCTTCAAAGTCCCAAAATATGGAGGACAGTAGTAAGGGATTTGTGTCGATGCCAGTTCCAACTGCTGAGTTAATAAGTTCAACCATTACCATGAGACCAGAGGAGGCATCTTTTACTGTTACTGCCTCATCTGAGGTTGATTCAATGACTGATATTAGTGATATACCAAGCTCTAGCAGTATTTCTATTGAAATTCCCTCAACTAAAGACAATAGAGTATATAGTATAGATAGTCCCACTTATTGCAATCATTTATGGGAACCATCTCCATTAAGTAAAGGTGTAACTTGCAAGAGAAGCTTCTCTCCAGTTCCAAGTTCTTCAAGAGGTTCCTCTCCAACTGCAGTGTCTTCTAGAAGTGGCTCCTACAGTCCTTTAAGTAATGAATCGTACTATTCACCAGGTGTGTCATCTCCTTCTTACAGCATTCCCTCCCCAGATAGTCCTAATATGCCTTACTCCACTGTATGGAGTCAACCTTACCAGAGTGACAGTAGTGATGAGTTATCTTCCTTGGGTACTGGTGTTGCAGCTGCATCCTATTGGACTTTCTCTTCTTCAGAGGAAGAAGAAGCATCAAATGAAGACTCCAATGGTAGTGCAGCTGTTACTGCTGCTGAAGTAGAACTAAAATCCGAAGGTAATGATCAATTACTGGAAGAGACCATGGTAGAATCGGATCACTCTGATGAGATGTCCACATTTAGTGATGCATGTAGCTCTTTAAGTCTCAGTGAAAAGAAACCAGAAAGTCCCTGTGATACACAAGTTAAAAGATGTGGAAAACATAAAAGGACTTCAACATCTGATAATTCTGACACTAACCTAGAAACTAAACGATGCAAAACAACCTCTAAGAGATTACCAGCTTCTAAAATTACTGAATCGAACATATTAATCTTACTTTCCAGAGTCTCAGTTAAAAATGACCCCTCACCTTATTTGGCTCTGCCATCTGTTTTGTGCTGTATGTTAGATTATATTCGAGATGTTCCAAGTGCACAGTCAAGATGTGTGAGGACAATTTCTAGAATTTTACGCGATCCTATGTGTTTGGACAGCTTACTAAATATTGGAGCACCTGTTTTGATTTACCAGAAACTGGTGTTGAATGGCAAAGGAGTGGATTCTTCTGATGTGAGATCATTGCTCTCTAAATCTAAAGTCAGGTTATCAATAGACTCTAATTCCTCATGGACCAGCCCATTCTCATCCCCTCGACAAACCAGTAGCGACTTCTCTCCTGATCCCACAGGCAAACCTTGGAACTTCCCTACAGATCCTGGTTCACCAACTAGTCCTGGCTCCAGTTCAGATTATTCTGTAGCTAGTCCTCATTTTAAAAAGGAAGAAAAAGAAGAGCCTCCTATTGATTATGAACAAGCTGGTCTTGAATTACTACGAGACCTCAGTTTCACTGCAGAATCTCCTTTTGGACAAGGGGCAATAACTCATACATTACTGAGGAAATCTAAAGCTGAGAGATTGTCCTGTTGTTTATCACTACAGTTCCTCTGCTGGTAAGTTTCATTCCAATTATATGTGAGTTAACATCCATGAACTGTTTGGGGTCCATTTATTGTCTGTCAAAAATGGCTGCAAATCTGTTGAAACACTTTTCCTTTGAATTGTTTGTACCATCAACTAAGATCTATGGTTTGCAATTTCTACAAGATCAAATTTTATTGCTACTTATCGTTAAAATTGTATATTTTCAGGAGTTCTAGTATGCAGGATCATTTCTTGGTGAAACATTTCACACTGTCATCATTGTTAGAGGTGATCAAGGAAAAACATAACCACACCATGTTACCTTATATAGTCAGTGGACTCAATTTTCTCGCAAGGATTTCCAATATGAAGCGGAAACTAACAAAAGAGAGCCCAGTTAAATTTCCTAAGTTAGTAACTGATGGAGAAGAGAAGTGCTGGTATTGGAATTGTAATCATGATGTATTTTTTCAAGTCTGTGATGTTCAGCTTGGTGGAAATCGTGAAATTTTGGTCAAACAGTCACCCGTCTTTGCTGCGATGTTGGAAGGACATTATTGTGAATCCAACCAATCAGAGATTAGTATTCAAGACACATCCCATGATGCATTTCTATTTATTCTACATTATTTACACGGATGTGGCTTGGACTGTCCTATGCTAATGAAATATTACAATGATAGTCCAGATGTTGAATTCTGGGAAAATGCGCTCAGTCTGTGTGATCGTTATTTGTGCCAGTCGCTAACTAACTTCCTTATTTGGGTATTAGCCTCTCGATATTTAACCTTTGACCTTTTTTTCCATGTGTTTATGTATTCAGCCTTTCACGGGTTCCATCCTTTAACCAATGAATGTGTAAGGATGTTGTTCAGTGCTGAAAAGCCAGTCATATTAAAAGTGGGAATTTTTAAGAACATTGTTCAGAATAAAGGAGCTGATTTCTTATGTACTGCCATTAAATCTGTTTTCAGTGAATTTATCGGTAAAAATTTCAAGTGATATTATTAGTATTTATTTGTTATATGAAATAAATTATCTATTTAAATGTGTTTGAAGTTTCTTAAAAGGGCATCTTCCTGGGAAAGATAGCTTGCCAGGCAAGGTAATATACACCCACTGGCAGCTTTGATTTTAGATGAAAAATATTTGGCAGTACAGTAACAATTACCAGTATGAAATATTCAACCTTCAGTCTTACAGATCTTTTATACTTTTTGGTATAACATTACAAAGTTTCGTCAAAATCCGTCATATGGGCGTATAAAAAAGACGTTTTGATAACTAGGTCAGGAGTGAAGTTTCATGTTCCTGAACATCTTCCCTTTAAAGATGCATGTAAAAATCACAAGGGATGTCAAGTGGAAACAAATAGAAACATCCTTTTTGATTAGGGTTGCTAATAGCATTATCCTTACAATATTCTGTTGTAAAGAGATATTCTACTTTCTAGAATTCTATTTTAATCCAAGACAATCATAGCTTCCATTTGCACCATCCCCTTTTACTTACTGATCTGTCTTTATCAACTTCAGCCTTAAAGTGACGCATCATTGTTATTTCTTGGTTTATATCACAATGAAGGGACCTATATATGATTTCTAAAACTATTAAGCTCAACATGGCAGAACTAGTAAACTTAAAATTGTGTTATCTCAGATGAAATATTAAAGAGTAATGATTGATACACAAGGGTCTCAAGTGTTCAAAGGGAAGTCAGCAGCAGATCTGTTGTGTTGATGGAATAAACATTTATAAATAGAACACACTAATTTCATCTTAAGTATATTTTATGCATACATTATTACACAAAACAAATTTTTTACTTTACAAAGAAATTTGAACAACTTGATTTCTCCATTAAAAATGTTTCAGCTTTAAGAAATTTTGGGAATGTGAAATTATCAGCAAACAAAGAAGCTAGTTCTTGAAATCAAGCAAGATTAGAGAGGTTTTTTAATAGCAGCCCTGCTGCAGTTTCTAATATCCATGGCTTACATTTCTAAGCTGGATTAAATGTCATCTCAATAGTTGTCACTGTCATTTACAAAAATAATGGTGATTCTGAGTCTGAGGTAGGCATCATTTGATGATCATGGTTCCATAGGTCAATTCTGCATGACAAATATTAAGGCCCATGATTAATCAACTGGGTGGATCAACTTTTCAATGCTAAGAATCCACTAGAAGGTGCCAATCTCGTTTGAAACAACTAGACAAGTGATGACCTGGTTTTATAGAAATCTTAAGTTTTCATCACAAAACAGATTTCAAAAATTTCCATAATATGGCACCCAAGACCTTATTTTTTTATAACATAATGACAATACAACAATTCAGTTTTAAACAGTAGAGATGAAATGTTGATGCCAATACCAAGATTTAATCATACTAACAATCTAAAGTGATTACTCATTGAAATCTAATGGTGCATTAAGGAAAACAAAACTTATATTTTAGTCGATTCATTTTGGACAAATTCGCTTTCATGTTTTAAACATTAAGATTACATAATTTCTAATGCCCTTGTTCCTATTGCTGGAGATATTTGTCTAATTTTGTCCTTGACGTTTAAAACAAGCCACACATGAATTTGTATTAACAGTTATCATTAACTTACAACTAAAGCTATGTACAATTATAGTTGATGCAGGAAACATTCTACATTGTGTGATGTAAATGAAATATACTACAAACACCCTGCATCATGGTATCTTCAGCAATTACTTTACATATAATTCAAATCTCTTTACATTTTTGTATTCTTTTACTCATTTTGTGAGTCACATTAAACTATTTATCTTTTTAGCATTTGCTGATGTTCAATAAAAGCTTAATTTATACGGTAATTTAGATCCTAATTTGAAATCTTCTATTTATAGCTACAGCAGTTTTGTTGCATCAACATGAGATGATAATAGCGTTCTACTGTAATTATACCTTTATTGAATTGCAGAAGAACTACACTTCAAATTTTGTCATTCTTACAAATACTATGGATAGGATTAACCTTTATTAGCTGATAGACAAATAAATCCAATTAAAGACCTAAATCATGTTTGTTCCATGGTAACGTCAGTCTAACAGATCTCCTGAGAACCACACAGAAAATACACATCAAGAATATTCTAGGGTGGACGAAATTACTTTATCAAATTACTAGAATATACATAAAGAGCTCAATTATCAAAACTAAAGAAGAATTCTTCCAGTGCAATATAACAAGCAGTACTGATCTAAATGAATGAATATATTCACTGAGTAGGGGCAATGGAGGGGATATATAGTCATAATTTTGTCATGGAAAATCAGAACCGTGCACCAAGTTAAGTATTTTTGACCAGTGTACATCAAAGTCTATTCATTCAAGTGTATAACATATTAGGAAAGGGCAGACTATAAGAAAACCAAACATAGCAAATAATTAATGTTTAAATTAATAAATTTCAAATGGATAAGCTCTCATCTTTTTTTTAAAAGTGGGAATTCACAACTATTTGTTTTATAATATATATAAAGATTAGTATCCCATTAATAAATAGAAATAGCACTATTTCTTGCCATTCAAATCTTGGAGACAATTCTATCTAAATAGTCAACTATCTTTACATTCTTAAACGTTTTCTTCCATAATAAGTCAAAAATCACTACTATTAATCGAATTACATAAATAATAATGAATCACATTACCCTAATGTTCTTAAATATAATAGCTTCAACAAGGTATACATTATCATGTATACTTCTCTCAAATTACTTATTTCATTTATTTAAACTACAGGGTTAATCAATAATCAAATTTAACAAAACAAGACAGCAACACAAAATAGCTTCACAACAATAAGTTTCTATAAATTTCCTTCATGATTTGCATAAACAGAGAAGTATTACAGAAAGAACACATTACAAATGCCTGCGATTTCAAAGGGAGAGAACTGTTAAAATAAAAATATTATCACAGTAGCAAAACAAAATGAAAAGAGAGTGACCACATCACTGTTTCTTTCTCTTACAGATATAATGCAAATAAATATGGTCTGAAAGGCCAAACATACAACAAAAATTGTTTGTGTGAGGTATTTGCCTTATGCCATGTTATGTTGAGACTTTGATCCATGCAATAAATTGCAAATCTGAAGTTAAAAATCGACTTTGAATTTTACCAAATATTTTGCACGCGTCTGAGAGAAAGTAACAGGAGTGTCAAACTAAGACTTGAAGCAGTAACACAAAGATAATAAAGCTGTGATGAGGTCTATTTTCAAATCCAATTTGAGACACAACTAATCCAGTCAAATTTGACATTAATGGTGAAGAGCAACATCTACAAATTGCTTCAGAGACAAGTTAACAATATGGAAGCTTGATCCCACCAAAATACTGCATGTCTGATGTTAATGATAAGCTAATAAGAAAATATTTGGCAGGATTAGTTGTTCTTAGAATTGAATTTCAAGATTGTTTAGTATAAATATGCTATCAAACTAAAGCTAATGTTGTTGTCAGTCAGTCAAGATGAAATCTATTATAATATATAAATTACAGATATAAACCTAGTTCCTAGTCATCAATCCTTCACTACCATCCCTTTCACTTCACCATGTACACGAGCCTACAAAATACAAACATATTCAACCTGTAATTAATTGTCCTATGTTATGCTCTATCATCTATCAGTTTCCGAAAATCCCAAATTATGATAATTCTAATGTACAAGTCAACTGATTGGTCAATTACTAAAATCTATCTAAAAGCAAGCCAATGAAATTGATGCATATCCTTAATCTTATCTAAAATTTTGTGGAACAAGGCCCTAAGAGAACAGCAACCTACCTGATCTAATTCTTCTTTCGTTTTTTCTTCTAATTCCCGAATATCATTCATTGTCAATGGATACCATTTATCAGTCCAGCAGAAAACTTGACGATGGAAATTGGTAAACAAACGCTCCTCTTGCTGTAAATATAATGATCATTGTTTTAAATTAACAAAGCAATCAGAGATTGATCTATAAGAAGAAAATAATTAGGCAATTGAATGACCCACAAAGATATATAGCAGGGCAATTCAAATAAGTATTCTGACCAGTAGTATCGCCAATAATTGAACCAATGCTCTACTAAAGTAAACACTGAGAGGATAGCCAAGCAGGTTCTCCCTTCCAGATCCACATTAACCAAAATATGAACCTGGCAGTCCACACAGCTCAATCAACCAATATTTAGATTTTTTACTTTCCATTCCTGGTAATGATAAACGTTTCACTAAGTCACTTACCTTTTGTATTAATTTTTCTACTTTATTTTGGAGACCCCACCATTTAAAATGAACGCGAACTAATTTATAAGCACACATGACAGGTTTGACTGTATCCTTGAATATAAAATCATGATTAAATCACTCTAAAAGTCAGTATGTAGAAATATTGTGTTTTTATGCTAATTTTATATGCTATTAACAGTTTTATTATCCTCAAGAGTATGTCTTCATTCCATGGCTTATTTCTAGCATTGCATTCTTTTTCTATGTGAGAGATTATATCATTTTATTAATGAAGCACAGGCAAATAATATGGTTCTTTTTTAATAAACAGTAATTTATTTATAATACCAGTACTGAATAAGAATAAGGAACAGGCCTGTGCCTATATAAATCCACAAATAATACATCAATACGTCAAGATAATATCAGAAAGACATGAAAGGAGACAGACTACATATTTTGATAGCCTTACTTCCTTTCAATGCAACTTTTAGGCATGAAATTCAGTAACAATGCTCTAAATGAAATGGAATTTCTTTCATCCAAAATGAGAAAGCAACATACAAAATGTCACTATCAAATAAACAGTTGGCTAATTGGCTTACCTTCCAGTTGGGAGCATTTAAAGGACCACGACCTGTTAAAGAGGATTTATATAATTTAGGATCCCACTCCTCTTTATAATCCTACAAAAGGAAAATTAAAGCAATAAACATTTACATACTTTTACTTTCCATGCATGCTCAAAGTACAAAGCCACAAGTCAGTCAGTTGGCTCATTTGGTGTTTACTGTTTATTGTGCTTCAATACTCAAATTGTTAATCTTCATTCCAAATAACAAAAATAATCCAAGTTAGAAAACCAGTTTTTAAGATGACAAAAAGAATGTAATGTCGTGTTTGAGGTTACGGTCCTACATGTCTAACATCTGGAAACTTTTTTGATCAACAATTTGAATGTTAAATTGTTATACAATGTAAATGCTCTTACCGATCTGCTAACATCTGCTGCTATATCTATATTTACTACCTGACGTATTGCTAAATCTTTTTCACTTAGATTATGAACCTACAAATACAAGCCATTTTCAATATATTGTGTTATTAATTGTATATGACATAACAAGTAGGTCAATGGCTCTGCTGGTAGACAAGACTGTCATTAAGCTTAGCTCCTAACTCCAAAGTTGTAATATTAATCAAGAACTAAATAAAGGTCACAAAGAAAAAAGACAATGCAATAATTTCAACATGATATACTTGAACAGAGGGGAAATATCCTACTTACATTTTCTGAGTGACCATTATCTGCTATATGCATTGATTCAATGACAATATAGAAATTTTCTTTCATATACTCAGGATTCTGAAATATAGAAAAAAGATCTGACATGTTTGATATATAAATTATCTTTGAACTCATCATACAATGAAGATTTTTGTAAGCAATGCTTACTTTTCAGCATTAAAAACTTCTGATGCTACTTTGCAATGGTTTGGATTTCTGACACACCATTCAAAATCCACAAAGCCCATTCATATAAGCTTTATTTTGACATCATCTTTTACAAATTTTTTGTTAAATGTAACAATTAGCAAGGGAAGTAAAAGATACTCACACTAATTAAAGTTCTACAGTAAGGATAGGCATTCCATGCCTTCTCATTAATCTCAAGGGCACCTTTAGGAGCTAAAATTCTTATAAATCTTGGTACTTTACTGAAATCAAAGGTATGTAGGATTAGCATTACAAACAACAACTTTTTTTAATGAATTTTATTAAAGATTGTTCAAAAGCTCCCATTTTTCAAAATTAATATCATGGCTTACTCGAACAAAGATATTTCTGTTGGTACGGGGTCTGATTCAAAACATAAACACGAGCAGTTCACTATATTTTTAGGTAGAATAAATAGTAATAGATACTATACAGACTAGACTTTATTGATTTTCTTCTTAAAGGGACATTCCTCATTTTTTATAGGTCAAAATCTTTTTTTGTACAAATTTGTGAAAACTTTACATTAAAATCTAGAGAAATTTGTCCTTTAACGTATCTGAAAGTTTCAACTAAAAAAATCTAGCCGTTCATCTTTTAGCATGAAAACTATTTAAGATTACATATAAATAAATAAATAAATACATAAAGTATTGTAAGCATTTTGGAGCTGTTAAAAACTACTGTGCGAGTTTAAGTAAAATAAAGGCCTAATTGTAGAGAAATATGTCACCTACATATTTCAAAGGTTTCAACTAATAATATCGAGCCATTATCAAACCAGACACCAAAACTAGATCAAATTGCTTCATTAACAATTACTACTCTACGTTTTTAATTAACCTTTTTAAAACAAATTCAGTTTGATCAAGAAGATCAACAGACAAAGTATTAATTTGAGCAATGAGTCAAATTGGACAACTTCCACTTGAAGTTGGGGACCAATACTTCCGTTATTTCAGAATGGGTTTTGAAAGCATTTGATTTTTCAAATTTAAAATTTTGGCATCAAATCACCAAATTTAAAAATCAACTTCAAATATTTGCTCTAAACCTATTTCACATTAATGAACATTGCTTTAAACCTGTGCCCTGGTTCCCAACCTGAAGTGTATTCACCCGCTGGTGGTGTGTCAGGGCCAGGGGTATGACTAACTGGTGTAGGAGGAGAATTATTTTGAATTGAGTGAGCATCTCACATCATTACATGCTGGAAATGTGGATGAAACAATTTTTTTGGGGTGTGAAGGCTGAAAAAGGTTGAGAACCACTGAACTAGTGCCTTCTGTTGAATAACCTTTCAACCAACCTAACCCTTGTTTTACAATATTGGAATATAAGCTGATAATAATGATAGTAATGAAAATCTTATAGGCTCAAATCAATGGAGATTAGCTGTAATAGTCAGTAGGAGAAATCAATTGATGAACTATAATGAAACAAGACATATAAATCATATAGAGAAATGAAGCCTAGGGCTAGGCTGTACTAGTGTAATCAGACAAGAGCTTTATAATACCTCAGCATGATACCAGTACCACTCTTTCTTTGTAACTGAAGTGATAACTTCAAGACAGTAATGATAGCCTTGGACTTTATTGAACTTATATGGAATGTTTTTAACCCAATTGATTTCCAAGAGATAATTTTCAAGGTATATTTACCGCATATATTTAGATGATTGTGTGTCTTTAAAAGTCTACATACCTTGCTAAATGGTACGTTTTATTGGTAAATTGACCTGTTTTAAATGTCTTTCCAGCAGCACTTAAATCTTGATAAGCTTCATCCCCTTCTTTCAAACCAGTCATATCAAATGGTTCATTTTGCATCACTTCAATTCCTTCACCACCACCCGTCTCATTTTTACTGGCTTCTGCTACTGAATATAACTGAGCTCTTTGGTACTAAAACAGAAATAACCACAACAACATTATAAGCTTTGTGGTTTCAAAATTTAAGTTGATAATTTTCCTCCATGGTGTTCCTCAAGAAATCTGATTAAAATTTCTTGGTGTTTTTATGACAGTGACTCCAATTGCCATTCATGATCTGACAAAATTGTTAAGCATTTCATGTTCGAGGCATCAAGTGTTCATCCAATCAAATGTTCTGTTCCATGAAATATTTCATTACCATGACAGGATATGAAGAGACAACCATTACAAGAATAACAGCCCAAGTTCATGGGGGAAATTTTGCCAGGACAGCTGCATTAGTTTACTTTTTTTCTATATCTGACAGTCATGGAATTTTTTGACTTTTTCATTGTCAAACAATGACTTATACTAACTGCCCACTTTTTTGATTGCTTAATGTAACCTAACTTTTCCCAAATTTGAAGAAAACAACAGAGAATAATTTCAAAATAATAAATTATTTCCAGTCAGATCAGTTTATATCAGATGACTTTACTGATTATTGGCATTTTAATAAATAATTATAAATGCTCATTGTAGCATAGCATGTAGAAATTAGTAATTTTTATTCATGCTTATTACATAGTCATAATGCAAAAGATTTCCGCTCAATTTCTACATATTGTTTCAAATAACATAAATTCCACAATAATTTGACCTATTTGAACCAAGAAAAGTATGCCTGGCCTACACAAATAATTTATCAGCCTGCTTACCAATACAATACCTTAGTCTTAAACGGTCAAAATATATTTTTATTTTAATTTTCAGACAATGCAATAAAGAATCATGTCAATTCATAATATTCCATTCTCAATTCCAAGATAACTCCGTCTGAATTGAATTTTGAATTTCAAATTTGACCGATTTCATATCATTCAGAAATGATATATTTATACTTCTATAAAATTCAAGTGTTGTTCAATCTGAGATCATTTTTCAACTCATTGATTCACCTAGTTCAATGTTTATCTTATTTTGATCAAAGCAAATAAAACAAAGGTCACTCACCTCTTCTACTTCCATGGGCAGTACCACCCGACTGAAAAATAAAATTGATTAACATTATAATGCTATTTTCATTATTACAAAAGGAGTGTTTGATTGTTGTTTGCTAGGCTATGAGTTACAACCAGAGGGTAAGAACAACACTTTAACACTGATGCCAAGGCCAGTGCTCAGAATTATCCAGGTGCTGACCTTCAAATCTTTCCCTGTATACCACAATTCATAATTAATATGAATACATAAATATCTAATTACTTTGAAACAAAGTCAAAAGGTAAGGAGATCTTAAAGACAACTGATATTTTAAGTATTTCCAGTTGCAGTATCAGTAAAAGACTTTAAATTTTATGACATTTTTTTAACCTATGTTCTTGTATAAAGAAAACATTAATCTTTTGTCTGCTTCGTTTACATTCCATGTGTAGAGGAAACAATACACAACAGATTGATACTTACACATAATAACACATTTAGTCTCATATTGATTTTCATATTTCAGAGGCACAGTTTGACAGTGTCAATGGCTTACTAATTTGAATAATTACAAATTTATTAGCTCTTTAAGATATAACATCTTTAAATTTTGCCAAAATGAGTCTGTGTTTATCAGTGGACTTACAGTGGTGTCAAAACCATACGAATGAATCCCTTTATAATCCAAGAAATCCACAAAACTAAGTACTAAATCCATTAAAGTAATTTTGAAACATGCTTAGAAGTGTTTTTCAATAATCATTTAGTTTAATGGATATAATGTGTGATATATTTTATTCTTTAGTCATGGATTATGGTATGTCCAACTGATGATTATTGACTAAGTTGGAAATGAAATGGAGTTTTACGTCCTACTTTTCTGCTTGACTAAGTTGGAGACTTTGAATTTTATGTCCATTGTTATATTTCTTTAAAACATCCACATTTCAAATCTCATTAATTAAAATTTGGCTTATTCTGACCAAAAAATCATTCAGATCTCATTTTGTAGCTTTGAACCAGACATGATTGATTAATACAACCAAATCAACCATCAATGAATTAGGCCTTGAAGTGTTGAATTTTTCACAATTTGATTAATTCCACTGTTGAATGGAAAGCAATCAGTTTCAATCTTCCTAATGTTATTGCTTTAAATAATAAATAAAGCTAATGAATTGAGAATTATATAAGATATTTAGTGTGTATTTAGACAAAGATTGGTGATCAATATGGGCAAAATCAATAATAAATCTCATTTACTTCATCATTAAATACAATATCTTCTAGTAGATTGGTGGAGGGAAAAAGGAAACTTGTTTCATTAACTAGTGTGAATTGCTCTAGACAACTATACATGAAATTCCTATTTCTTCAGACAATGCATTTAAAATACAGATCTACATTGTCTGCTTTATAATTTAATATAATCATAAAGGTGAATCCTATCATAGCTATCTATGATCCGAGGAAATTATTACCACAGGATTGTTTCTAGGTCCTATTGTGTCCTATCAAAATAGTTATCCAATCAAATGCTCAAATAAGTAATGCTTTCCCTAAATATCATTTTGATCAACCTGGATTATTCTGAAAGGGGTTATTAAAAAAACTGAGTGTATTAATTGTAAGAGCAGTTTAACCTAGTTTTGGTGTTGGGCCTCATAACAGCTCAATATTTTAAGTTTCAGAAGAAGTAAGAAACTTTTCTACTGAGCATATTAAAATCTGGTGATATCAAAACATGCCATAAAATTCAGCCAATATATACTCTTTTTTAAAATAATTCAATTAACCAATTTCAATATAAGTATAATTGACAATAAATGTAGGTGTAATACAATTAAAACTCAGAATTTATTTACATATTTAGTCAATATAGTCTTACAGAACAAAAATCTCGCCTCCCACATAAATAAATTTATTTACAAGGTGACACAGGTTTAATACATTCTATTATTATTGACTATTTCTCACCTGAACTTCTACTGTTTATATTATTGATTTATATTCAAGTGCCTATAGCTACTTATTGCAAATATTGTGATGGTATCTACATTTACTGTTTCACAATCTTAATTCCAATTGCATCATGAATTGTTTGTTCCTTATCTATTTTCTATTTTTCAAGTAATTGCACTAAAAAGTATCAATTTTAATGTTATTCTAATTTCTATGTTTTAAAGTTTAAATTCAGTAAGATTATTTATGACATTTTATATGTTTATAGACTGAATAAAAAGACAAGTCAAGGACATTGTCAGTCACAATGAAATGGATTTTAATAGATTATTTATATTCATATTAAACTATAGCATGTTTATGAACTTGTTATGACCATATTTAGTATTTTATTCTTAGTCCATTCTCAACATTATTTACAATAAACTATCAAAATTCAAAAACAAACTTATTTTTTTTTGCAAGCAACTGCAAGCCATTCTGATCACAAATACTTTCATTATGCCAAATTAAGGTCCCTAAAGTTTTGAGCATAACAATAGTACGAAATAAACAATAGAAGCTATGTGATCTGTCCAAAAATGATGTTGAGCTCTTAAACCCAGTTGCAGAGTAAGCTTGCCCTGCTACCATAGTATCTTTTAAAGTTGAGCTAAAATTCTGTAAAGGTAGTTGACATGTAGAGAGGATCTTTTATCAACTTTATCATTTACGGGCTTTGCTATTTTAAAAATGAGCTTCTACAAAATTTTGTCCAATTGACTGCTAATAATTGTAATTTAATAGTTCATTGGTTTATATTGAAATTTATAAAAAAAAACATTGTGTTTGAGCTGTTTTTTACGGAGCCCCTAAGGCGCAATTGTAAACATATTTATTTATTATTTCGTTAAAACGAAATAATTATTTCGTTTAAACGAATCAATTATTTCATTTAAACGAAATAATTAATTCGTTTAAACGAAATATTATTTCGTTTAAACGAAATATATGATTTTATTTCGTTTAAACGAATTAATTATTTCGTTTAAACGAAATATATATTTATTTCGTTTAAATGAAATAATAAATAAATATGTTTACAATTGCGCCATAGGGGCTCCATAGTTTTTAGAATACTGGTATTGAGCAAAAAATTCACATTCTTTGAGAGTCTTTAGACAAAATAAGCCTGCTAATCTTATATTTCAGATCAATGGTTGATCATTACTATTGTTTCACTACTTACCGGTATTAGCCTGTTGACCAGTTTCATCAAGAAACAAAGTAAGAAAGACTCTGGTTGAGGCACTCTACTTATATTAACCATCAAATAAAGATCATTTGTGACAAAAGTCATATTTCAATTATTATTAAGCCTCGCAATCTTGCATTAAGAGTTATGGTACCGGTAGTGTATTTACTTATAATTGACAATGTCTTGGTCTTTGATTCGAACTACAGAATTATTGATTTTGTTTAATCAATAACCTTGAAAATAGCTACATTTACAATAGACACAACAAAAACATAAAACATGAGAATGTTTGATTCTAGTCATAGCTCAAAACTGACAGCATTGATGCCATTTCTCAACATTATTTTATTTTCTATTTTGATTTTAGCTTCCATGAAATTTGACAAATTAAATCATTTTTAAAACAATATGAAAGTCGTGTTTAGTTGATACCTGGTCTTGTTTGCTAGTAGGCTATGATGCTTATATCGTAGCCAAACCTTACAAACTCACAGGTCTTTACATTTTAACCACACTGAATATTTCACACTCTCACTCAAAAAGTTTCAAATGAATTATTGGAACACTAAAAATATATCTGTTGAATAACATGTGTCAGAAATAAATAAATGACACTAAAATACAATGGCCCCAGCATGTGAAATAGAGGTGACAGTGTCATCCAACAGTAACAATGTCGTACTGAGAAGGCGATAGCTGAATTACTCTCAATTTTAAAAAATACATAGATCTAGATAATACACATGCCCATAAGGATAATTTTTCAAACGACTCAGCACATTTTTATACGATAACTTCAAAAAGAATGGTAGGACTGAGTATGACTGAATATTGTGTCTTTAAAGCCACCATAAAAATAAGTTCTGAGGTCTCCCGACAAACTATACATTCCTTATGAATTGTCAGGTCAGTGACTCGATCTAAATCCTGAGCAATATAAGCTATCAAATGTAACTCTATGAGTCAATGACTTGAAAATAGTAGGGAAAATGTGTCTTGTATTTTGCTTGTTGATTTGATTTGATATCAAAACACGCCCTCTCTAGACTCTTCGTGAACCAATTTCTAAAATACACGTAAAATATTGAAGAACAGAAAATAAGAAATATCCTTACAATTCGTACAGTAGCATGTTGTCTTCTTAGAAACCAAAATAATATTTATTTCTTCTTTATTCACTTCCAACACGGGGAGGTAACGGAGGTATTAACCATGACGTCACACCGGCACGGTGCTCGTAACAAATCTTATTTCCGGCTAATAAAATTAACTAAAAAAATAGTTTTTGATACATCGATGTCAAAACACGATATAAAACTGTTGTAACAATCATTGAAATTATCATGAAATTGTTTTAAAATATTTTGGGAAAGATTTGATCAAACTGAGTTCAGCAGAAAAATTATAATTTATAAAAGAGTTGTCTCCCATAGACCATAAAATTATCTCTTGTGACAACCACAGGCGGTCGGAGGACTTAAACACGATCTAGTAATGGATAATTTGTCCAAACGTTGTCAAAAAAGAACTTCTACAAGAAATTGTCTGTTAAATAAAAATCCTGTACTTTTACAAAAATAAAGAAAATAGCACGAGATTAGATTCAAACGTAGCTTGTGGAACTTTCCACTTGTTAGTTGTTTTAGGACGGTTTTAACCAGAAAGTTGGTTGTTATAACGTTTCTGTTAAAAATAGTATCCCATTTTGGTATTTAAGAAAACGCGTAACTTTCCGGCTTTAATCAGCAACTTGGCAGTTATAACTAGGAACTTTTCTGTTTTAACCAGTAAGTTAATTGCTATAACGAGGAATTTTAATGTTTAAATGTTTAAAAACGAGGAACTTTCTAGTTTTAACCAGCAAGCTGGTTGTTATAACGAGGACTTTTACAGTTTGAACCCGTAAGTCAGATGCTATAAAGAAGAACTTGCCTATTTCGATCAGTCAGTCGGCTGTTATAACACAGAACCTGCCCGTTTTAACCAATAAGTCGGTTGTTCTTACACGGTATTACCCGTTTTAATCAGAAAGTTGGTTGTTATAACACAGAACTTGCCTGTTTTAACCAGTAAGTCGGTTGTTATCACAAAGGACTTTCCTGTTTTAATCAGTAAGTTGGTTGTTATAATAGAGAACTTTTCTGTTTTAACCAGTAAGTTGGTTGTTATCACAAAGAACTTTCCTGTTTTAATCAGTAAGTCGGTTGTTATAACTAAGTACTTTCCTGTTTTAACCAGTAAGTTGGTTGTTATCACAAAGGGCTTTCCTGTTTTAATCAGTAAGTTGGTTGTTATAATAGAGAACTTTCCTGTTTTAATCAGTAAGTCGGTTGTTATAACTCAGTACTTGCCTGTTTTAACCAGTAAGTTGGTTGTTATCACAAAGGGCTTTCCTGTTTTAATCAGTAAGTTGGTTGTTATAATAGAGAACTTTCCTGTTTTAATCAGTAAGTCGGTTGTTATAACTCAGTACTTGCCTGTTTTAACCAGTAAGTTGGTCTTTAAAACGAGATACTTTCCTAATGATGAGAGTTATTTGTTATTACTCGGATATTTTTTATATTTTTGCAACCTTGAACATTACAGATAATAAATTAAACTCTATAGAGAGGGAGGGGGAATTTTAAAGTTTAAAGTAGAGCTCAAAGCCATCCTAAGATCAGAGAGTAATAAGTATGAAGGCCTTTCATATTGCTAGTATACTAAAAGCGTATGTTTTAAATCGAAATTTTTCTCCAATAGTAAATTGTTGCTTTTTAATCACTCTTATCCTCAATGAACTTTAATCAAGATATCAAATTATTACGCGTGTATCGGACCTTTAACCTGACCTAAATTCATATTAGGATTATAACCAGGTCGCCACTGGGGTATAATATTGATATACTTTGAATATGGCGTGTGCATTCAGTTTCTCCAAACGTATTTTATTACGTAGATGTTCATATTCTGTTCTTTATCAGAATTGGCATGGTAAGTGCATTGACTTGGTTTGATGTTTACCATCTATATATACGCACGCACGTAGTCCGAAGCTCTTATCTATAGGAGAGTACAGTAGTTTAAGACATACATTTATAGACGATTGGAACTATTTAATAATACCTGAAAATATTTGTCTTTTATCTTCCACCACTACCCGAAAGATACGAAATCGAAATATATTCATTCTTTTGGTTTGTCCAGTTTAGGTGTATTTCATATGGATGTAGATGCATGAAGCCGAGAACGCATACGACCATTGGAAGGAAATCTGAATTTCACTTACAGTCTTGAAAATCTAATAAGCACGAATGATTGAATGTGAATTTTAACTTTCAGACGCGGATAATTATAGACGCACATGGATTTGAAAGCTCAAATTCACGATGAGCTGTGAATACTATTACTGGTTTAACTAAAAAAAAAGTTCCGTTTCTGAGACTAAGGTACGATTGGTCAAAAGGATGGCGAAGCTATCCCTTAAAACTACTGTGACCAATTTTCTTTTTCATTCCACAATAGGTCTTCATGGTAAGGTAGCTCTGGTAACTGGTTCAACAAGTGGTATTGGTAGAGGTATTGCTGAAGGATTAGCTAGTCGAGGATGTAACATTATTCTAAATGGATTTGGTGCTCCTAATGAGATTAAAGATTTAGAGGCAGATATCATAAAGTAAGTTTTGTGCTTACTGCTTACTATATATTTACTTTCTTTGATAGTTGAAGATTTTATAAAGACATTATTTTTGATATTTGAGCTTTTATCCCTTTTTAATTAAAAGCCAAATCAATACTTTTATCTCTGACAAACCTGTTATATAATTATTAAAACAGAACTTAAAATATTTTTATGTAACTATTCAAATAGATAATTGTAATTTCAGAAAATATGACACTAAAGTTCATCATTTCCAAGGAGACTTGTCTAGAAGTAATGATGTCCAACGATTGATAGATGATGCTTTTAAAATATACCCGGGTGGTGTTGATATACTTATTAATAATGCAGGTATGGTACATCATCTACACCGAAACTGGCGTTCTCTTGCCATTAGGGTAGTATATTTCACGGTTGTGCAAGGTTGTATGATGTGCACTGTAATGTAATTTGCCAATGTAAAGGTTTATTTTATGAAGACAAATGTTCTCTAAATATATTGAGAAAAACCTGTAACTCTCGTTAATTTGTAGTGTAGTTACAATACATTAAGTTTATTTTAATAACTCGCCCAGATCAAATATCGGATGATTCATATCCTTGCAATATATATAATGGTACAAAGGATGTTGATGCGAACTGGAAATGCGGCTGATATCCACGGATAGTGTCGACTCTTATATTACCTTTCTATACCTAAAATCACAGGAACGCATGATCTTGCGGGCATGACATGTTATTGATGATGGGAAACTAAAACTCTCCAAAGCTTTTGATGGAATATATCATGGTTCTGTTGTCTCATAGGTCTTCAATACGTGTCTCCCGTGGAATCATTCCCTGCTGAAAAATGGAATTTACTTCTCAGTATTATGTTAACAGCACCTTTCCTACTTACTCAAAGATGTATACCAACAATGAAATCTAAAGGTATTCCTTATTATATTTTGCAGTCTTTTATTCCTCAATTGGTACCTTCTCAAATGTTTGGCTGAACCCACATAATGATTTGTGCAGCCCACGTCGTTCTTTAATAAGTCTTAAAAGCTCTTAACCTCAGACAAAGCTGCTCCTTGCTTCTCATATATCTCATTGATGTCCTATCTTTCGTCTCGAAGCCCATTATCGTCTTGTAAAAATCCACATGTTAATAAGCGCACTAATTGTATCACTGTTAAATATCTTTTAAGGCTGGGGAAGAATCATCAACATATCTTCTGCTCACGGTTTAGTAGCATCACCATATAAGGCAGCTTACGTTTCGGCTAAACACGGAATAATGGGACTAACAAAGGTATCACTCTTTTTATCTGAATCTATCATACCGGTACTTATAAAATTTACGTCTGGTGAATCCGAGATTGGCCAGCATCAGGATACGAATTGATATCTGGGGAATCGATAAAGACATAATAGATATTATTAATACGATATTTTTCTCAGGTTGTTGCTCTGGAAATGGCTGGCAGTGGAATAACCTGTAATACAGTCTGTCCGGGTTATGTTGAAACACCACGTAAGTTTTTAAGTTAGATCAACATCCTGTGGACATTTGGTTATACATGTACTGGTTACATATTTTTGTGGCAACATCCCATATCTTCCACAAAAACGATATTAAGTATTAACTTTTCATGGATTTTGGGTGGCTGCACTTTTAATAGTGAATCAGCAAGATAAGTACACAATTTAAAAGCCATCTCTTAAATCATGAGCAGTTTTGTATTTTTGTCATCTATTTCAGTGTTTATCAATCAAGCAAAAGACAAGGCTGTTGAAAAGGGTATATCAGTGGATGATGCCAAGGTATAGACTTAGATTATTTGTGAAAATAGAGAATATTTTTTTTTTAATCACATGGAAAGGAGAGTTCAGTGGTTCACCAAACAGTCTCAAGGTTTAACTTTTCTACATTTGTGTAAATTCTTACCACCATTCTCAAATTTTAATTTGGGTCTTTCTTAAAGTTAGCAGAAACTATTTTGCCTGTACACATGTCTTTTTATTTTGCAGAAAGATATAGTCAAAGTCCATCCTTCTGGAGAACCAGTAAAAGTTGAAGAGGTAAGTGAATCTATTAAGAAGGTAAAAATTAAGAAGTAAAACTACAATAAGTGATGTATGTAGTAAATCATTTGGTAAAAATGGTATAGACATAAACCTATATCTAGTGATGTCTGTAATAAATCAATAAGTAAGAAGGATGTAGTAGTAAACCTATAATAATTGATGTATGTAGTTAATCATTTAGAAAAAATGATACAGAAATAAACCTATACCTAGTGATGTCTGTAGTAAATTAATTAATAAGTAAGAATGATATATAAGTTAACCTATAATTAGTGATGTCTGTAGTAAATCATAAAGTAAAACTGACATATAAGTAAAGCCATAATGTCAGATGTTTGTAGTAAATCAGAAAGTTACAATGATAACGAAATAAATGTATAAAAAGTGATGTCTGTAGTAAATCATAAAGTAAAACTGATATATAAGTAAAGCCATAATGTCTGATGTCTGTAGTAAATCAGAAAGTTATGATAAAGAAGTAAATGTATAATAAGTGATGTATGTAGTAAATCATTAAGTAAGTCTGATATACATGTAGAAGTAATTCTATATATTGTGATGTCTGTAATAAATCAATGCAGGAATGATATTTTTTCATATTCAAGTAACTTCGTGTTTTCCAGATCAGTGAAACAGTGTGTTTTCTGTGTTCATCATCAGCCAATCAAATCACAGGAACTAATATAACAATGGATGGAGGTTGGACAGCAAACTAGTCAACAAATTCATGTAGATTGTAAATGGTGACGATATGTGCAGCTTTTAAGTGAAACGTCTGAAAGTCATATTGATAGAAAGGATATCCATCATTCCTATGAAATGAAAAGTGCTTTGTACTAACAATAAAGATGATTGGAATACTAAACTTATCAAAAGTTATGTTTTCAGAAAACTGGCCCTAGACTACACTGCTGCAAGATAAAATATTTTGTATTGTACTTAATCCTTTAGCTACATAAGTGGAAGAGATCACATTAATGGAACACAATTTTATGATATACTACTCCTGAGATGAGATCAATGTAAATAGTTAAAGTGTCTGTACAGTAAAAGATTATTATATACCATAAACTTGCGTTCCATTATCTAATCCAATCTAAGACACATTTTCTTATGAATGATCCAGCGAAAGGGTGTATATAAATTATAGAAAACAATGTTTTATATTAAATGTTTGGAGCTATTTATAGATATTTTATAACTATATATGCATGATTAATATACAAAACGTAACAAAATATACAATAAATAAATGAACAGTAACAATAAGGACGGAGTTAATCTATTTTAAAGACCCAAAAATTAAGTCAATTTCTTGAATATCCTGCATCTAACTTTGAAGGAAGAAGGCACAATGTCAATCTTATTGTTATTGGATTTCTATTTAGGAGACACCATCGTATTGAAATCAGAAGTATATCACAGTATAGCAGAATGATCTTGTGGACTTGATTAACCATTCATCTTTATAACAATCTACGTAAAAATCTAACAACAGTGTCTAAAGACCTGGATAATATTTTCTACAGAATCGTTGGCTACAAATGTTATTAACCTCTCAAATAAGGAAGAAGACATCAATAATGGGCAACACCAGAAGATATCAAATTTGTAGATGGCATGAGACAGCCACTCAAATCACTGATGACCTTTAGGAAAATGGCACAGAAGATATTTTGCATATTTAAGTGATCCAATAACATCCCCTTCCAATCATATGTATAGTAATATATAACAGAATGAACACGTGCACTCTCCAAATTATTCATCTTTATCATATTTATAATTCTGATGATATGGATCTTCTATTTGGTCTAATTCTGTAAATTGTCGAAGGTGGAATTTAGTCACTTGATAATTCACCATGATTCTAATAGCAAAATATCCACAGATAACTTCAAACACTATAAATAATGCTTTAATGATATGTACTGCTCTCTCTAATGGCAGAATAATAGAATCCTCATTTAACAACAAGAAAAATATCAAAGGAAACTGTAATAATAATGTTAATAACCAAAATCCTGCTAACTCTGGAACCTGAAAAACATTAACACAACATTGGATTATTGAGGTTTATAACAAAGAAATTGGGTACACATAGCAATATGCCCAAATACTGTGAGTGTGATGATGAAAATGATAAATAGTCTGCACAAGAAAAGAGCAATATAATTGACACAACTTCGGAGTAAATGCTAGAAGATCATAACAATGTTAATGTTCTGTTGCCTATTGAGTGTAGGCTTAAACACTTAAAATCTTTGAAAAAGGACCAAGTTGTCTTGCCCAAAACTAATACTATTTGTCACACGTGCAATCACTTCTTCAATTCTATATTACAAATGAGGATTTTTTGAGAAAAAAATTTAAAATATTTACTGATTAACAAGGGTATAACAGTAGAAAAGTACAGTTTTCAACGTTTAATTCATAAAGATATTAGAATAAAATACATACCCTCTCCATAAGGTTACCCACATAACCTAAATATAACCTTATAACCTCTATAATTGTATATACACCATAGGTAGCTATTAATATTATCTTATATAAAATATCTAATGACTCAAACTGAAATTAGACAATATTCAATTTAATATCAATATAATATGATATTCTAAATTCACATATTTCCGAAAAAGGTTCAGTACAATAACTTTTAAATTACTGTGACAGAAGATTGCTAACAAGTTTCACCTTCATATTAATATTAGGTGAGCTATTAAAAAGTATTGTTGCTTGAATTTGTACCTTTGCTTCTAAAACTACCATACTTGTAATAAACCAAACAGGTGAGAAAAAAACATTAAAATATAAAGCCATTTGAAGTGGAAGATTCGTAACGTAATCATTTCCTGCAATAAATAGAACAGATCATGTTAGATGAGAGCATCAAATTCTCAATAAAAAATTCCACAGGCACTACAAATTTTTATCATTTTTATCGAATATCATAAGATTCTTTTAGGACACCGCCCTGGATCTGAACCGGCAGCCTATATGAACTGAAGTGAAAGATTTAATTCAGGGTTATTAAAAATATCATATAGTTCACTATGCTCAGTAAACTAGCGTTTTTTCCATATTCGACAATTGACTGTGTGTGAACTAGCAGGTATCTCTCCCTTCATTTTTTTAAATTTTGTTATTTTCATTTTTCACAAATAAGGAATGCTCAATTCGTTACACTCGAGCAATTCAAGTGAAAGATATCTCAGTGATTTGGATCGTGAGATTACCGGAATTCAGAATCTCCTGACGTTGTGGATCTTTGCCTGTTTTGTTCACTGGAAACAAGAGATCAGTGACAGATGTCATAGTTTTCCTAAAAGTTGCGTCCATCTTGTTTATTGACATCGACCGCCAAATGTCACGTGATGTAAACATGTCTCAGCTTGAAAATGTCAAAAAAGATAATAAATATATTTCGATTTTATCTTAATGATTAATCACATCTTTCAACATTATGAGCAAAGGCATGATCTAATTGAATTATTTGTAAAAAATATCCTCGGTGGAAAATCGAGTCTCTCCGACTCTCTTCCGAGAGTTCGACCAATCACTGTTAAGTTGACCTTCAAAATGGCGGTGGTAGAAGCTGAGCGGTGATTTCAAGAAAATGAATACAAGAAAATGATATGGTAAAAATTGTATATTTTTAATTCCATTGGTGCAAATGGGTCTTTCTTCGTTGGAGAGTCCGATGATATCAGAAGTCAAGCGAATCAATCAATTAAACTGCTGAAATTGACTAATTGTTTGGCTAGTAAAAACAAAGACAAAAATTTAAAATTTGTAAATATAGGTCAGAATGAAGTCACGCCCACTATCTCTTTGATTGACATCTCTAACCATAACATCCCACAGGCATTCGTATATATTTATACCACTACTTGTTACAGGTGATTATCTCAAACTATCAAATTATTGCTACTAGATAAAATTGTGAAATATCTTCTCCATGGCTTAAAATGTGTACAGAATAGAATTTTGCCAATCATTTTCATTGGAATAGAATTATATACGACAACAAAATACTACAGTGAGAGACTAATAATATGGCCTTTGGGTTGATGAAAATGCAACCGCTGGAAAAGTTATGAATGTACAGAGGGGAATTTTCAGTCTGAAAACTAATAAATTTTTATGTGAATTTGCTGGGTGGAAAGTACTATGTGTTAATTTCAAAAGTAAAATCATTGAAGCTTAATTCTTTCGATCCGAAGACAATGTAAGACAATATCTGAATATTTCAGTTGAGTTGAAAATTGAATTTATTGTCGCAGGGTATCAAATTTAGATTTATATTTTATATTTTCAGATTAAAAGAGTATAATAAGCTTATATTAGAAAGTTGATATTTAACAAAGATTTAAAATGGAAAGTATTCCATGTGATAAAGAAAATCTTCCCCTACTTTCAGGAAAGGTTGGTACCACCATCTTGACATCTTGTTAAATCTTGACAAACTAGACAATTTTCATGGTATCTATTTTATTTTCTGGGGATTTTAATTACACTTGGTGGATCACATCCACTACAGTATGCTTTATGCCACATAAAGCATTATGATAACCTATAATTATTTCATACAAGAGTTTCACTATGTAAAAACTAATCAAGCTAATGATATTGTGTTTAATTTTCAGTCTGATAAGTTAAAATTGAGTAAAAGTCCTGCTAAAACGCCCCTAGGTGATGTTAGTAGTAAATCTGGTAAGGTACCATTGTCAGCTCGGCGTGTTTTAGGAGATATAAATACTCCTCAAAAAGATAGTAAAAGGTAAGCATAAAAAATAAAGAACAAGCTTTTTTACATTTACATTATATTGACACAGCAACAACAGTACCTAGTTGAAGGGGATTGTAAAGATGTTTTTCTAAAAATGTTATGTGTATAGAGGACACTGCTAGCATCAATGTGCCCTAGTTCCTGTGATGAATTGGTTTTGTTATTTATTTCAGTGGATTTGGAAGAGTGAAAAAGGCAGACAGATTGTCTACTCCAATTAGACTCAGTACACCCAAATCATTGGTAGGTTGAGATTGTAGCTTTTAATGAAGACTTTCTACGTTAGAGGCTGCTTGATTTTCCATTAGGTATATTTGTTAATGTGTGTAAAGTTTCTGCTCCATAGTCCGTCACTTTTCTCTCAAAATATTACTATTTATCTGTACTTTAGTAGAAAAAGGTAAAATACTGTGTCAGTTCATAAGATATTGGTTGGGACTTTAAATAATCACCTATTACTATTCAGTTAATGGCATATTTCCTCTCTTCAAGCATCTCTGTTTAGTCCATGATTAATATTATATAAATTGTTTATGTTTTATGAATCTGTGATCATAATTTTGATTATTTCATCTATTTATTACTAGGTTTCATCTGGTGTGAAGAAAGCTCTTTTATCAAGAAGATCAGATGTGACTCCAAGAAAGTTTCCATTTTCTATCAGAACTGATAGTCCTGAGGAGAAGCCTGTAGCTGAATCAAATGTAGCTCCAAATGGAAATAAGAGCAGCAGTCTGCAAAATGAGGCTTGTTTGGAGAATTTGACATCTGAAAAATCATGTCAAGAAATGGAGAAAAAAGTTGAAGATGCAACCCTTGAAAATCAAATTTCGAAAGATTTGAAATTAGAAAATGAGCCTCATATAGATAGATTTGAAGAATTTCTTCAAAGAGGAGCTAAAGCTACCATCAAAAAATCAAACGTGGACTTGAAACAACCGACCATTACTAGAGCATTGCCACAGGAAGTTAAAGATAGTGCTATATCAGAATTTGTGGATGAAGTTTTAGAAAGATGTCTGCTGGAAGTCATTGAAAACAAGGTTAGAACATCAATTGTTTGTATGATACTATAGTCTGAAACTTGACATCCCCATTTACAAATTAGCTGTTTTAAGGATAAGGCTGGATATAACTGTCAAACTTTTCTACTCATATATACTATGTTGAATTGGAAAGCTCATTGATCAGTGAAATTTGTGATGTCTGTCAAGTTATATCTAGCATTGTGATGTTTTGACACATGTCAAATTGTCAATTTATGATGAAAATATTTTATGATTGATTTAGGAGATACTGAATTCAATGAAATTATGTTGCTTATTTTGTATCTTACTGATTTTTTTTACTTATGTTTTTATTTCAGACTCCCATCGAAGATGATGTGCCCTCTATTCACATTATTCCGCCTACTCCACTGGATGTCACTGTTACAGCAGCAGAAACTGTAAAATCTTTAACCTCTACACCAGCTCTCAATTTATCAAAAAGCAACACTATACACTCAGACCCTGATGATCCTGATATTTCAGCTGTAGAAACATCATCTAGACAATATTTTCAAACTCATCCTCAGTTTGATTTGAACAAGGATTGCCATGAAATATTCTGTGATACATGTCCAATGAGTGACTCACATCTTGAGGAAATCGGTGAACAACTTTCTGATACAAGTGCCTGTGATATTGTCATTTTAAATAATAATTCATTTGAGTGTGGGAACTATGATAAGGAGAACATTAGCCCTGACAAAATTACCTCCTTTAGCTCTTTACATGTTGACTGCAATGCTTCTTACACTCCAACAGACTCTGTAAATAATTCCAAGAAGGAAATTTCTAAAGAATTCAGTCCAAGCTCTGTTTGCTCCCCAATGTGTTACAAAAACTTCCAGTCTCAACCAAATAGAAAAGCATTAGCTCCCTTGCCTTTGCCTTTTGCTGATGAGGATGAATTGGGTAATTTCTCTGGACTGTCGTTTGGTGATGATTCAGAATATTCCAGTGTATTTATTGATAAAGATATCACTACTGTATTTGATGTGGAAAACACTGATGTTGTTACTACAGAGACTATAACCGTTTACAAAGACACCAAAATTTCAGGAGAATCAGTGGGCTTCCAGGTCTATTCTACTGAAACACCTCTTAAATGTGCAACACAAAATTCAGGATGTTCACCTATGCGTCTTATTCAAACATCCACAGAGACTAACACAGAACAACCAACTTATGCCAATGTTTCTTTGAACACAGAATCAGTGAGTACTAACAGTATAGCTTTGTCCCCATTAAAACCAAGCGCTAAAGACTGTGACATGATGACGGAATCAAGTGAAATGTTAAACAGATCAATGATGACAGAAGCAGTAGATGTTTTAGACCGTAGTATGATGACCACAGTATCAGAGTCTGTTGATAATAGTATGATGACAGACACCACAGTCACAAGTAGTGTTCATACTGATATGACACCATTAAAATTACTCAATAAAAGGGGAAAGAGGTAAGGATTAAAGCCCTTATGTATTGTATTCATTGATATTTTTGTTCCTTCACTAACTAAGGACTAGATTATCATGTTGGCAGTACTATTCAATTATAAATGACATCATCCAAGACATCAGATTAGTCTTTCTGCCCCTAATGAACCAACTGATATATATTTCGAAATATGTCGAAATAAGCTCATGCCGATTGGATGTGATCTGCAGAATGTAGACTTTTCCAGAATCATGGAATTTCTGATAAAATAAACTGTGCTAATTCCTTGTAGGTTTTCAGCAGAAGAAGTTAGAAAACAACATCCCAGAACAATAGCTAACTATGTCGATACTACTTTAGTTTCTAATGAAAAGTTACAAGCAGAAATTAAAACC
Organism: Lottia gigantea; assembly: GCF_000327385.1. NCBI lineage: Eukaryota > Metazoa > Mollusca > Gastropoda > Lottiidae > Lottia > Lottia gigantea. The sequence goes on from NW_008708400.1 coordinate 5,773,979, forward strand.
ATGAATAAAGAAAAGACGAAGTTACAGACCACAATTAAAGATTTAAAAACAAGTTTATCATCTGCTAATAAACACTTAGAAGATTATGATAAAACACAAAATACCAAAAAACAAGAATTAAAGGTAACTATGAATACAATCTTTATTTCTCCCCTCATTTATGTTGGCCTTTGTGATTCTATTATCAAGAGGCATCTGTAACAAAAAATCAAAATCAAATTGTCTCAATTTTTCTCATTGTACTGTGATAATGCACTGTTTTTTTTGAGTGACTCTGCTGGAAAAGTTCATATTTCCTTTCTATGTTACTAACTACATCACCACTTTGTTTCCAACTTAGTCTGAGTACAAAGAAGAAATAGACAAATTAAAAAATGAGATAAAAGATAAAGACAGAATTTTAATACAGAAAACGAAAGATTGTGAAGAGCTACAACAGAAATATGAGAAGATGGAAAAAGAGTCACAAGTCAATTCAGATATTTTAGAAAATCAACTTCAACAACAGAGTTTACACTATGAAAAACAGGTAAGCTGTTTCACAAAACCTGAACCACTTAGTTACTGCCCTTGTTCTTTGAAACAAGTGGGTTTTTTAGGTTTTAACATTCAACAAGGCAACTGTTTTTGTTTTTTTTTTTATAAAAACATAAATCATCAATTATCATCTAAGGAAGAGAGCCCTTTCGAAAATCAAAATTTCTGAAAGAAATGTATAACTAATGTTTTAATATTTCATGGTTCATGTTCTTATTCAATAAAAGATTTCAGTAGGTGTATTTTACTTTGCCTTGTAAGCTGTCTTTCTTATATGTCCAGTAAACATATTAAAATATTGAAAATATGTTTTATTTTTGAATTATAGATAGAAGATTTAAAGAAAACTATAACAACATCAGAATCCAACTATAAACAATCAGAATTATTATTAAAAGATCAAGAAGAACAGATTCAACTATTATCACATGTTGTAGAGGAAGGGGAGGTTTTAGTCACTAAACAGGTGGGGTTCAATAGCTCTCTATGTTTTTTGCTCTAACATTGGCAGTGGAATAGCTCATTCAAGCAATTAGAAGCTTGGGTTTAAAACCTCATGGTAAGAAAGATGTTAATGCCACAGACAGTGGTTTAGAGAATAATATAAAAAAAACTTATTTATTTTGAAATACTGCAAGACAAGTCTGAAGTAAACAAAGGCATGTAGTTTTATGTGATAGATACTGCAAACTAATCGTTCTTTGTTTTTTTTTTACAGAGTCAGCTAAAATCAACGTTAAACTATTTATTAAATAAAGTTAAGAGTATTGTTGAAGATAATTATAGTGCTAAACAACAAGTTCAACTACAGGTATGCTCTCCCTTGATGGCCAGTGTTATCTTTCTACATTCTACATGCTAAAACTCATTTTTCGGATAAATCTTACTTATATTTATAGGCTTTAACTGCAAGGACATGAGTAATCTTCCTTTTCAATGACAAATTCCCAAGTTGACTAGAATGATAATGAAAGATGACTAGGTTAGGTAGCTTCTGATATTGGTTGGGCTCAATTGGTCAGTTCTGAGTTGGTCAATTCTGGCCTCAATTGAACAGTATGAAACTGGATATGTCACATTCAAAATTTTCCCTTTTATTCCTTTCAAGCTATTTTGAATTTTGGTTACACCAACTACATTTTCAGCTCACGTTGAACACATTGTGAGCCTTGTTCTAACATGTTTTATGGAAGGTCTGGTTAATTCTACAAATCTTAAACATGCAGAATTCACCAATCGAGAACTCAGGATATCTGCACACTATATTTTTATACATATGAATTATATATTTTATTTTGACTGTTATATGTTTCAGTGGGACTATCTAGAAGATAAAAGAGGTCGTATTAATGTAGAAATAGAAGCCTGTAAAATGAATAATAAGTTATTATTAGAAGAATGTGAAGAACTAAAAGAATCACTGAATAATGCTGAATCTACTGTACAAGAGGTAGACTATGTTTAATTCATATTATTTGTTCACATGTAAATTTTTATTATCTGAAATTACATTTTGTTCACCTAATTAATGGTTTGTTTTGAGAAGCATATTGTGAAGATGTAAATTTACCAATGCCTTGTTTTTTTGAAATTTAGTGTAAATGTAATGAAATATGTATAAGTCAAGATGATAATAGTGATATTGTCCGTTTATATATTTATAGTTAGAAATGAAGTATCTGGATGCTGAGAAAGATTTGTTATCTGCTACATCTAAACTCGATATGGCAAAACGGGAATTAGACTTCTCTAGAACTAGTAAGTACTTCTTTATTTAGAAATCATGTAGTAATGTATGTATCCTCCATGGTTGAAATAATATTTCTTCTCAGTTATACATTTCTACCATAAAATATGTTTATTATTCAGCTATAGAAGAATTAGGAAGTTTAGAAGATGATTTATCTACAGCCTATACTGAGATACAGATGTTACAATCAACATTAAAACAAACAGAAGATACAGTTCAACATGAACAATATAGGTAATGTCTCTACGTATGCTTGTACCCATATTATAAAATCAATAGTAGATTGACAAATTGTCCAAAAATGAAAGAATGAAAGATATTCCGAAGACCTTCAATGTCAAGGAATTTGAATAATAGTTTAGCGAAGCTTGTTGTGAGGGTGTTCTTTTGCTAGCGCAAATAAATAGTTCTAAAAACTTTGTGCATTAGTTTTTTAAATGTTTTCAAATCTTATGTGATATCAGAGTGAATATGATTGAAAGTGGATCTATAACTTTATGTTCAGGTTTTCCAGTTTACAAGAAGAGTATACAGGGGTCAAAACAGATTTAGAGAATCAGTTAAAACAGTAAGTAATGATCACTTTATTTTCAATTATTCAAGACTTCAAGAAGCTGACTTATTATAAACATGTATCTTTTTAAAATGTGACTTATTAACGTGTATATCTTTTTAAAATGTGACTTATTATTAACATGTATCTTTTTAAAATGACTTATTAACATGTATCTTTTTAAAATGACTTATTATTAACATGTATCTTTTTAAAATGACTTATTATTGACATGTATCTTTTTAAAATGTGACTTATTATTAACATGTAACTTTCTAAAAACTGACTTATTATTAACATGTAACTTTTTAAAAGCTGACTTATTATTAACATGTATCTTTTTAAAAGCTGACTTATTATTAACATGTATCTTTTTAAAAGCTGACTTATTATTAACATGTAGCTTTTTAAAAGCTGACTTATTATTAACATGTATCTTTTTAAAATGTGACTTATTATTAACATGTAGCTTTTTAAAAGCTGACTTATTATTAACATGTAGCTTTTTAAAAGCTGACTTATTATTAACATGTATCTTTTTAAAAGCTGACTTATTATTAACATGTATCTTTTTAAAAGCTGACTTATTATTAACATGTATCTTTTTAAAAGCTGACTTATTATTAACATGTATATCTTTTTAAAAGCTGACTTATTATTAATATGTATCTTTTTAAAATGTGACTTACTATTAACGTGTATATCTTTTTAAAATGTGACTTATTATTAACATGTATCTTTTTAAAATGACTTATTATTAACATGTGTCTTTTTAAAAGCTGACTTATGTATCTGTTAAATCATATTTATAACATGTATCCTTATAAAATCTGTTTATTTCAGATCTGAGAGTTTAGTACTAAACTTACAGCGTACAGTAGATTTTAGAGAGACTGATATAGAGAAATTAGAACAGAAGTTACTAGCTAATTATAATTATATAGAACAACAGAAAGACACTCTAGAGAGTCTAGAAGAACAGTTGTTTACTTGTCAGGAACAGATGGAACAAAAAGATGTAGAAATTGCAACATTTAAGGTTGGTTAAGTTGTGATAGAGTATTAGATATTATATATCATATTAACAAATAATATAATTATCATGTATTTGCTGTACTGTTCAAGCAAATTCCATGTTCACAAAGTTAATTATTGATAGCCTTCTACCCCAAAATCTATTGTCTTTCCTTTAGTTATCTATTTATGACATGTTTAGTTCAGTAGAAAGTAACAAACGATACAAAGCCTTTTGAAACATTTTTCTTAATTTTATGCTTTTCAGATGGTCTAGAATGTTGATTTGACAAATGTTGTGTGTGTCTATATTTTTTTTCGGAGGCTTGTTGAGACAAAAACAAGGCTTTATGTTTGATCTCTCCTGTCATTGATACATATATGACTGATGAAAATTAAAACAACTATCTCTATATTTGACAGGAAAACGGAGATGTATTATTAGGAGAAAGAAACATCTGTTTACAATCAGCTTTAGAATTAGAAGAAAAAGTCAAAAATTTGGAATCTACTGCAGAAACATTAAATATTATCAAAACTGATCAGGAAGAAAAATATTCTAAACTTCAAGTTTCCTTTAAACAATTAGAGTAAGTATTTTTTACTTAATATGTTTGTCCTATGTCTTACGCAAACGACAAAGGTTGTTTCAAGGAAAATCTTTCTGAAAATCAATCTTCAATTCAGAAACATTTGTTCAGGAACAAATAGTAATGAAAAAGCATTTTTTATCACGCATTTTCTGTCTTCACGCAATCAACAATTTCATGTGACAAAGCAGTATAAATCATTTTTCTATTGAACTATGTCGGTCATTTGCAGCTAACAAAAACTTGAACACATGTTGTTATGACTGGATGGAAGTCTACAGTATATTTCATGGTAAATGAAGAGGACTGTTGGTGTATAACAATGTTGAGACTAGTAGATGTGTTCAATGGAAGCCTATATTTCGTTAAATGATTTTAAAAGCCTATGATCTACACTTGATAAAATTGAAGATTTAAATTTGATCTTTCAGACAAGATTATCTAGCCTCACGTCAAACATTAAAAGATAAAACTGATGAATATCAGTCAGTAATTCAAGATAAAACAGAGGAGATACAGAATACACAGGAAAGTCTTCAACAGTTTGATCACAAACTTACCAGTTACGTTCAGAAATTACATCGGCAATTTTCACAAAAGGTAAATATTTTATGAGAGAAATATTTTTTGTAAGATTTTATTCAAATAACTCAGTTACGTAAATAATGAGATAGTGATCTTGTATGACAAAAACAGTTAAGAGATTTTAACATATTTTGCTCATAACCTTTGAGTTTCCCAAGAATAATATATAACTCAGCCTTATCACAATTTTTTCACAACATCTATGTCTCTGGGGCCTTACTCTCGGTTATAATCCAGGTTATAAGAAATACAGTAATTTGATTGGATCATAAAACTATATTTAATTTTAATGATCTACCAATCAAATGATTGCATCACTAAAATCATCTAAAGTTGAGTTTTCCAGAATAAGACCCATGGTCATCTGAGAAGATTTTTTAAAGAAATGCGTAAACATGTTGGACATCATTAAATATTTAACACTTCTTTGTATTTTTAGGAATTTAGTAGATGTCAACAAGTTCTCAATGGATTATCAAGCTCATTAGAACAGCTAGATGGTGACCATATTGCCAGAAATAGTAGCAGTCTGGGTCCTAGTGCTAAAACCCATCGAGTAGTCTCAAATCAAATTACCATGAAATCAGCATTCCAGCCAATCAAATCAAGCCATTTGACATCGTCTGCTGTTGATTTGAAATCACAGACATCCACTCCAGCTAAAATGTCTTCACCTAATACTGAAAGTTACCTACAATCCTGTAAAAAGCTAAAAGCTTTTATGGATGGGGAAAGTGCTGATAATAGCCCTGCGGTAAAACATGGCCGGAAGTTAAATTTCAACCAGTCCTACACTGCTGGCAATATGTCTTTAGATCATGTCAAAGATTGTGCAGCTCTAGATCAGTCAATCAACATGTCACTTAGTAACTCTCTAGCTAGTCGTGATACCAGTCCCAGGTTTGAAAGTCTATCTGGTCTCTTGGTTAATATTGATAAAAATTTTGAAGAACTAATGAAATTGGTATTGATGTTCGAAAAATCATCTTTGAAGACCACAGAAGAGTTGATCTCTGACAAGTAAGCATGTTTTCTCTTATCATCAAGTCTCAATTGATGTGGACTGTATTTTTGACTGAGTATAAACTCGGATTAGTTTTTGTTTAAGACAAAAACCATATAAACCAGAAAGATTTCTGGACATTATTTAAGACCAGAATCACAATGAAGTTATGGATTTTAATTACTGATTCATGGAAAGAGAATCTGTATAATTTTAATTGAATTTTGTTACAGAGAAGAACTAGAGGGTATACGCTATAAACTTGAGAATCGTATCCATCAGTTAAAATCAGAACTAGCGAATAAAGCTGAAGCTATCAGTCAGGCTAATCAAGATATATGTAAATTAGAGAGAAAATTACAAGAGTTAAATAACTGTATGGTGAAATATTCTGATCAACAAGAACAAATAAAGGTGAGTTAAATAAAGGGCAAAATTGTTTATCTAACATGGTGGTAATGGAAAAGAAATAGGCACACAAAGGAATACAACAGAAATACATTCAATTCCCAACTGTTCAAATATGCATCACTTTCAAATTTTTTACATTTTTCAATTAATGAACTGCAATGTATTTAATATTCAATGTGAGCCAATTTATCTGAGCGCTGAATAATCCTTTTAAAAAATGTCAAGTATTGAAGGGATAAATATCCCACAACTAGCTATGTAGTTATCTATTCTGTCATGTATCAAAAGATTGATGTGCAACTGTTCTGTAAATTAAAGTATAGATTGTGTGTTTTCAAAGTATGTCCTCAATTCTGTTTATGGATCACCTGATAGATTGTTAAGACAATGGACATTACCGGTATTTATGGAGATCCCATTAAAGTGGTTGTGATGTGTTAAATTCATCATATCACAGCCAGCTTTGATGAGTTCTTTATAAACAAAATCAGCTAAGAAATGCAGAAGATGTATGGTACAAATGGATCTGTTGGAAATCCGCAATGAGTAATGCCATAATGTGTGTTCTGTCTATTTTTGATTGTGACATCAATTATGATTTATGCGCATATATTATTAATTCAAAATGGGGTAAGAGTTGTTTGATTGGTGGTGAACTTTTAGGTATGTAAATAAACAGTATTGAGTAATGCCATAGTGTGTATTCTCTCTATTATAATAATGATTATAATTTATGCGCATATTTTATTGATAATTATAGAGATATGTAAGAGAAAATAAGAAATTATCATCATCTATAGAGAATCAACAAGATGATATAAAATTATTAACTGAAGAACTAGAACTGTTGTTCAGTAGAACTAGTAAACTCAATGATACCGGTATAGATGATAGGCAAGAAGTCTTAGAATTAAAACGAAAGGTTTGTCAGCCATTTCACCATTTAAATCGTTTAAATTACATCCTGAATGCTGAGCCTTGTTTCTTGTACTCAAAGGGATTGTAAAGAATTTTTTGTAGTCTTGCATGAGCATTAATACAGAAACTACCATTTGCATCATTCCAGTATTGCTTTTGACGATTCAAGTCCTGGAATTCTTGAAAAATATGATGTAACTATCTCTAAAATGCTGTTTTGCTCAAATTGTATATACAAGATATTGATACAATAACGTAATTTTTCGTTGCCAAACCACAAAAAGTCAGAGGGGAAATCATCTTGGTGCAAATTGCAAATAGAAAACCTAATTTCGATCCTTAAATAAGTTTCAAACTAATTTAAAATAAGTATGATTGTGTGATTGATTGAAATAATTTATTTCACTGTCAATATTACAGAATCAACATTTACGTATGAAGATAATAGAAGATTATAATAGTTATTCTGAATCAGAGAATAAAACTAGAAACAAGGTTAGTGTCTTAATCTGTTTTAGTTATTATTTCTTATTGTTGAAGACTTATTGCACCAGAAGAAACTCAAGTTATTTTTGATATTTAGATTCAAGTTTCCTTTCCATATCTCAAGGATATATATAATAATCCTATGAATTTAAACAATATTTACTTTGTATTTACTAATTAGGGCAGGGGGATATAGAGGTGTTGAGATATATACCAGTTTAGGAACTTTTATCGTTAGTTAAATCGCCTGATTAAAAGATACTGAAATATGGCCATATCGTGATATATGGTAGTTATAATGGTATATCAGCAATTGTTTTTTATATCATGATATATTAATATATATATATATATATATTTTGTGATATCCACTATCCAATATCGCCCAGCCCTACCTAAAAGCTATCTTCATTAGCTCGATAAGGAATAGAATGAGCAGGTTGAGTTGCCTTCATCTAAAAGTAATATTAATTAACCAGGAAGTTGTTAAAATATAATTATTGTTTTGTTTATAGTTAAAGACAGCAGAAGACAATTTATTACAATCTAAAGCTGAAGTTTGTCATTACACAGAACTAGTTGATAGTATAAAAGAGGTAAAATTATACTTAATAGCTTTTCATTTCATTTCTTCAGTTCCATCATACAAACACTTCAGTTTACTATAGCCTCGCCGTATTGTCATGGTATCCAACTTAAAGAGTTGAAATGCAAAAGAACTTGTGCTGAATTATAATTCTGAGAAGTACCATACTATAGCGCCCAAATTTAAGGTATTGAAGCTATAAAAGCCAGCATATCAGCTTTTTAGTCCCACAAAAATGATATATATAACGAAATACCAATATTTATAGCTCATTATAAAATGTTCAAATGGAATGATAGTGAATTGTAAAGTAATATGTGGATTTATATTTTTAGACATTGGTAAAGAACAAGGGTAAATTGGAAGAAATCCCAGGGTTAAATAGATTATTAAATGTTATAAATGGTTCAGATGTTTATACTGCTACACCAGCAAAAAATAGTCTCCATTCCTTTTATGACACCTTTATTTTTTAATTAATTAATTCATGCGAAAGATGAAAATCAATTAATGTCTAAGAAATGCAGAAACTTTTGAATTTTTTTTATGCTTACATAAGGAAATGTGTGTACTAAGTTTTCAATTTGTCAAATAGGAAAGAAATTTCACAATTTTATTTAGTCGATATTTATTAATGATGATGACTTGCTTATTTGTGGTCTGTGCCTACTGAAACAATTATCATAGTGCCTTTGTATCCTTCAATGTAAAATAGCAAAACTATTTATGTGAAATTATTTATGTTTTGTACTTGCATGATAACATTCTGTATTTCATGTTAATAATAATCATTTATACACTGCCAAATTATCATTCATAAAGTTTTCATATTTATTTTCTTACAATTTATCATTAAATATATCAAAAAATTCAGAATTGTGTTCATTCAACATGTTACTTGTCACTATTAGGCCTTACTCTACAAGCTTAGCAGGGCAGCGGCATTAGTGTCTAGTTAGTTTGTAGACACCCTTAACTCTCCAAATGAGACATGTAGTTATCAATGCAGGAAAGATACACTGATTTCCAAACGGAACAATCAATGCAAAATATAGGCCTATAAGCACTCAAAAATCATAAACATTCACTTTTGAGGGACAAAGTTTATTGTATTAAAAATAAAATAAAATAATTTAATAATTAGTAATATAGTACATTATATCTTGGAAAACATTAACAAAACAAATATTTAGACAGGAAAATACAGAATCTAAAGTTTTAATCTCAAAGTAAAATATTCTGATCATACCACAGCATGCACATTAGGTGGAAATGGCAATTTGGTTTATTGAATGGATTGTAAAGAGGTTTCTAAATGTTATGTGTATGCGGACACTGATGTCAAAAATTTTCGCCATTACATTTTTCAACCAGACATCTGCAATTCCTCCAAAGGTAAGTGTTTGATGTCACGAAGGGCCTTAATCGCTAAGGGCCTTATGTGATAAAGCAAATTTTGCAATTAGTCATCAACACTTATTTTATGTTTAATTGCAGGAACCACAGACTGATTACAAATTGGAATAGAGCAACTTGATGTTATCAGTGTCCATGATACAGTATAAAACTTGGAAATCTCTTTGTAATCCCTTTAAGATAAATTTAAGTTCAATATATCAATTTAGATTTAAAATATTCAATAAAAGACTAAGCCACAAAGTTTTTTTTATTTTAGGTGAATTAATTCTATTAAGCATGCATCATTGCACATGGCACAGGTTTAAACCAACAATGTTGATTGACATATTATGACGAAAAAGTTGTTGAATTATGACTGGCTGGCTGCTTTACTAACATCCAGTTATAGATGAACATCACAATCTCACTTGTATATATCATAAATATTTGTGTTTGTGAAGACTCCTCACATTTGAATGTCGTTTGAATATCTGACTGGTATCACCTCTACTTCATTGTTTAGGTGATTTACTGAATAAACTTTTCTTGACAGGTTTATCTTGTCCAGCCTACAAAAATAGAAGAAATATTCAGCTACATTAGATGCCAAAATGCATATCTGATATATCTTCTAATACCCAGAATGGTGAGATTTATTCTTACAGGCATCTAATTTTGAAGATTTTCTGTCAAAAGTAAAGTTGTATATTCTCATTTTTTCAATAGTATTTTTGATATAATAAACACCATCGCTAATTGCAGATTCGACATACATGTAATTTCTTGTATATTAAGTATAAATTATCTATCGACATCTTTGAAGAGTTGATTAATTACTCTTGGTCGTAAAAGGAAGATTAACCTACCAATAATTTAGCACCAAGTAACATTTTAGCTTTATCTTCTTCTTGTTGAACATCTGTCAATGGTGGTTCTTCTGTTCTAGCTTTCATATGTAACTTTTGTTTGATAGCCTAATAAATCATACAATATCAAAAATTATTAAAGATGCCGTGTTTATTTTTAATGAACATTCCTTTTAATAATCAATGGGACACTGCAATAATGAGCTGATACACTCAGTTGCAGAATTGGATCGGGCATTTTCTGAAAGGTAAGTATGCCCTGCCTCAAAACCTTTGAATCTTCAAAATCAGAATTCAGAAATATTGACTGGCAAACCTGAAAAATCAAGGAATTTTGATCTATATTCGAAACTTGACTTCAAAATTAAGCTAAGCATGAACTTAATTTGAAAACAATTTGCTATTTTTTTTTGATAACATAAAACTGACCTGAGATAAAAGGGTTCGTTTACTGTGGTTTTTGGCAGCCATTAAAACATCAAACCAAGTCCAGATTCTATTATGGTGTTCCATGGTGGGTAAAACAAAACTAAAATCATGTACATCTTCTATATTCTTCTCTTTCATTCCCTTTAAAACATTTTAACAGACATAAAACATGGAATAAATTAGGGTTCCACATCATATCATTCAGTAATTCTTGGGGTAATATGGACAACATGAAATTCTTTACTAAGAAATTGTCATCAATTTTCTTTTCAACTTTCTCTCACTACATGTTTTCTTTTGTGGGTTCTCTGTATCTCAAGCAATTGACTAATAAGCAAACATCTCTTTTACCTTATAACTGACTTTAACAGATAATTCTGGTATTTTGATGTACAGAAATGAATTATTACTAGCTGCTCTCATCTGGAAGTAAAAATTACACACTTAGCACAATGATTGCATTAGATTAAGACAAAATTCCACTTTAAATTGTTATTGTAAACTTGAAGTCTTTGAACCTTACAACAAAATTTGCATGCCAAAAAAAATTTATTTGATATAAAACTTCTCTGATTTCTTTGAAATCTCTGACTTCTACAGTTTTCATATCATATAGAAATGATCAAACCTTCATAATATCTATTTTATCAGTGCTGGTAAATGATGGGCTTTTCTTCATGGCTGACTCTCTTTCTTTCCTCTCTTTTTCTTTCAGACTGTCTTTCTTCTTGTCAATCTTTCTCTTCTGACCTTCCATTTCATCTTCTACTTAGAATATAGGAATTGGAATTGAGAATTGGACAGACAGTAATATGAAAGGATGTTATAATAATGATGATAATGGATCCCATGGTAGAATTCCCTTAGTATGTATCTCTCCTGAAGTATCCAGACAAGTTAACTTCTGAGTTCAGTGAAATAATGAGAGGTAGTTTGGTTTGTTGAAGGATGCCAGATTTCCATCCACTGATCCAGATTTGAACTAAAATTACTTTTATCATTAAGAATATAAAGACAAACCTTGATCATCAGTTTCTATATTTTTGTCAGGAAAGAAGAACGCCATTACAGCTTTATAGAAATGATAAGTTAATTGTAACTGCATAGGAACAACATTGACTTCAAAATGTTCTTTAACAGCTATACCACCAACTGTAATCAAATATTACATATATATGTATGTACAGTGTACTCTGTGATATCCGATATCTAAGTATTCCCACATTCTGCGTAATCCGACATCATTTTCTAGTCCCGATTGATTTCCTTCTTAGGCTAGTTTAAAAAACTCTGAGTACTAAGACACTCTGTGTATTCCAAATTACAACACTATTCAGTGGTCCTAACACTCAGAAAAATCTGTATAATCCGACATCTACTCGTCTTAATCACTTATCGTCAATTAGATAATCCCTTATTTTATTGATAATCTGGATCAAATCACATTAAAACAAAAGATCGCTGACCTAAATGTTTATTTTTCTTTTAGGTCAAATGTCAATGCCTGCTGACTTTTGCTGTTAAATAATAGCGAATATTGTGTGCACCCATTTTTATTCTCTATTTAATCTTTCATGATGTAAATAATCAAATCTCATATGCTGATGTTTTCATCTATGTTAGTCAAATACATCACCAAAAAAGAGAGAAAAGTCAACGATTTGGTGGACAATAAGCTGAAAACTATCAGCACCCGGATCTAAACTTCTGAATGCAACAAAGATTTCCTATAATTAAGCTTACCTGGAGGTCTTTCACTACACAGTATTCTGATAGTCATCTGTCTGTTCTCTTTTTCTATAGGATCTCTAGGTATTAACACATCTTTATAAATAGAATTAGGTAGAAGGTTAGCCATCTTCACCCATCCTATCTCTAATAGATGAGTCCATGTATCATCATCTCTATTAACTTTCGTATAGCTGGAAAAAATATGTCAAAATCAACAATGGATAAGTCTGTCATAACTGCCTGTTGTAATCCATTTTGAGACATTTCTGAGAAGGTGATACTTTGAGGCCCTTATGTTAAATTCTTCCCTACCAATTTGTATCGAGAAGAGGCGCAATGTGTGCTTTCATTTCACATGTGGAAGTCATATCTTTGAACAAGCTATAACCTTTCCTGAACTAACCTGATTTTGTAGCATTACTTACTGCCAGGTTACCAAAAATTCCCAGATTGCTTTGATTGAAATTACATTAAGATTACTATAAATAGCAGCAAGTATTGAAAAGGCCTATTTTGATTATAAAAAATCTGACACTTGGATTATAATCTTAGAAGAACTTACACAAAATTTCTGAGAGTAATATCAGTTATTCCAAGTTGACCATCTTCTTCTGTTAATCTCCATTTAGCAAATTTAAAACATACTTCATTTCTTCTTACAACATCAACTTGTTGGGCTGTAATGGGTAAAAATACAAATTTCAGCTTTTCAGCTATAAAAACTTTGTATTAACTTTTCAATTCTTAAGGAGATTCCACATCCTACTGGTATGTGATGTTTCTTATATATTTTCATTATACTACAACAAATACTAATATTACTCACTTATAATGTGCATAGTAAAGAAAGAAGAGTTTTATAAGGATAACAACAAAAGTTAATGTGGATCCTGTCTACCAGCTGGTCATTGGCCAAACCTCTTGTCATTGATCTCCCTAGATTATCCATACCCATTTACAGCTAGGTCGACTGGATTAATGAGGCTTTCACACACTGATTGAGAATAAACAAGAGCTGAAAGAACTAAAACATTGACTAACCTTTTTCCATTTTCATTTGTTGTTTAACTTGAAGTTGACTTTCTTTGTAACAACTGATTCTTATTGATAATTCTTCATTTAGTTTATAGACATCTGATTTACAACTGTTTAACTGTTCCTGTAGATCTTTACCAAAATCTAACAATCTACAATACAATAATAAATAGATTACCCATCACACTCTTACTTTCTGAATAGGCTTTTTCTGATAATACTGGTGAAATTTAAATTGGTAATTTAGTGTTCTAGAACATCAAATTTTTTCCATTATTTGAGAGATGAGGGGTGTTCACTAAAAATCTATGTTCTGTTATAAAATGCATAGTTTTAGTTAAATTGCAAGACTTACTGACAGAAAATTTGACTGGTGCGATAAGATGATATCTGTGTCCTTGATACACAAAAAACCTCTTTACATCTTCTGTAAGGGCGAGAATGGTGGTAATAGCTTTCATACATATTATTTCCTAATAAAGTCAAATTCATATTAAAGTGCCAAAAAACAATTCTTTCTACTTACTGAAAGTCTGAAGCTGAATCATCTGAAATTTCTTTCTGTAATTTATGTAATTCTTTCTCATGTTTACGTAATTCAAGAGCTTTTGATCTGACCTTCTCTTGTAGTTGAAGAATTGGTGTTTTCTGATCTTCAACTCTGGAGAGTTCTAAACGGAATCTCATACTCTGCAAATTCTCTTTGGCTTCCTGGAAAGGAAGAAAATTTGAATAACATTGGAAAAAAGTTATTTCATTTTACATTTGGACCAATATTTGCACAATCACATTTTACTGCATTAAAATTTAACATTTTGTTCATTGTTAAAAACACTTCTTACCTTTTCCTTTGGTTCAACATACAACAACAAATTATTAACTATATCTAATATAATAGTGTATTGTAACTGAAACAACAAATCATAGCTTTAAAATGTATGTCTTTCAAATCATTCAGAATTCAAGAAATATTGAAATTTGTTCAGAATGTGAGGTACATTTACTACATAACTGGGTTCAATATTTAAAGGATGTCACAGACTTTAACCATAACCTTGTTAGTCAAGCCACTTTAATTAAATGAGCACATGTACGCACAATACAAATAAAGGTAACCAGTGGTTAATCAGTAATCAGTTTACAAAGATATAAACATATTTCATTAATATTGCCTTAACTCTTCCATAGTGACATTGAAGTCTTGTTGAGTGTACTAATCAACTTACTGGGTTAGAACACATATTTAAATCATGATGTAAAATCGTAAAGGCATCAATTCCTTCTTCCATTTCCATTACATCACTGTCTTCTGTTCTCTGTAAAATTTGAATCACCCATCAAATTAGTATATAATAAGGACTGTCAAACATTAAACATCATGTTTTTAAAGAAAATTCAGTAATCAGGTGAGAATTTGAATTCAGATAAATGTTCACACTGCTGACCCATCAAAATTGACAAATGTGTCTATTTCACTAGTACATCGAATGAACTTACAGGTAAAGGAACTTCTGGAAGTTGATTGGGTTTAACATCACCATAATTAGCATAGAAAAACTGACATTTACATCTTGATATGATACGTTGTAGTTGGATAGTTCCTGCTGATTTCTGAAATAATGACCAAAATTAAAACAGTACTGTGAAATCCACATTAGTTTTCATTATCTCATAAATCAATGACAACTCCTAATGTAGAATAAGGGTTTAAAACTGCGGGCTCTGTATTGATTACCAAATCTTTTAGGAAGTGGAAATGATGCCTACAGTACTTGGAAGATTCAACTAAGAAACCTTAAAAAAAACATATAAAATAACACATCTTTACTTAATTAGACTTCAAATCAGGCTATTGGCATTTAATATTAAAATCTACATACAATGATACACCAATTACATATTTTTATGATAATCATCTAACATCATCTTGATAGTTAGTTTTAAGATTAATTTTTGAAATAGTACAGTAACATACCTTATCTGAAGGTCCAACAGTATTACTAATAACACCACCAACACTATGGCCACTACCAACCATTTCTGGTACACCAGACAAATCAGGTTCAAATCTATCTTCTACATTTTCTTTAGATAACCAGGGTATATCATCATCTTCAAAATCATCTCCAGGATCTACTGTGGCATAGTACTAAAAATGAAAAGAAATGGTATTAACGTTCTGCACATTGTGAGAAATGAGGGCAATTTAGACCCTATTTAACTGTCTACTGATCTTGAATGTGAACCATCTGTAGCACATGGGGCCTCGCTTTAGTATCTCATCTGAACGACTTGATGCATTTTTATTTGAGCTGCTCAATATCAGCCTGTAATATCTAAAATACTTAAAAATAGTGGGAGTATTTTGTCCATAAAAGTAAGTAGTTTAACTAAAATAACCAAACATGAAATAGTATTTACTTAATGTCAAAAGATCTAAACCATATTATCGACCACCTTATCTAAAAATATGGATGAGCATATATTTCATATACCTGCATACATTCAACTGAACCAACCCAAGTAGTTTTACTTCGTAGTTGAGTGTTTCTCCACACTGGATGATGACGGCATGATAAAATCTGAGCTTTAGCAGCACTAACAATAACATAACCTGGTGTTTCACAACCTTTTAATATAATCTGACTATTGTCCAACTCAACTGAAATCAACATAATCAGAGAAATTGAACACAACATTTGGTGGAATTGATCATTACAATACCACAAAGCAAGTTTTTAATTCAAAAAAATTCTGAATTTCAAAATCACAAAACGTATTGTACAGATAAAAGCTGGATGAATAATTTCCAAGAAACAGTGTAATGAAATGAATAGAATTTTAACTCCTACTTTTCTGCACCATCAAGACACAGTCTAGAAGTTACTTGTTTCAGATGCTGTTTGTACTCATTTTGTTTTATTTTCATCACATACAAGTACATGAAGACAATATCAAGCCAATATATTAATATCAAGGAATATTAGAACTTACTGAGCCAATTTTTCTGAATGACATCATCCGTTTGACAAGCTCTAACACCATGTAACTGTTCCATATTAGAACTGGACGGCTGAAAGAGAACAAACAAATTAGAAATTATACAGCTGCTAGTTAACTAAGTACTTATATTCTTGTGTTCTGGTATCAACTAGGATGAGGGTGAAGAAATGAAGGGCTTAACTTTGGTAACTGTGATCGTTTCAAAATTCATTTCAAAATGATTGATTAGATGAGAACGTCTGTTGGATCAACCAACCTTACCCTCCAAATTTCTAGAGCCATGTCAGAAGTGTTTAAAGGATTCTACATGACCCTGACATACCTCTTCAGTAAAGGCAACAGATTTACTATCAGATTCTGATACCAGTTTCATTAACATTGATAAGGCATGGCCTGCTTGTAATTTAGATAGAGGACTAGTTGCTACTACAGGACTTCCTGGTGGTCCTGATACTAGAGATGACATTGATGTTGCTTTCTGAAAATATAATTCTTATTAACGCTGTCATTAATAATAAATTTGACAACCATTTTTGATATTCTGGCTTTTACATAACCTTCTCATGTTTACAAATATTCAATGTAAATCACACAGATCAATTTCAAAATCAGGCTTTAATATCTCACCTGATATATACAAAACAAATAATATCAGCCATATGAATTCTTTAAAAGAGATTGAGTAAGGGAAAGAGATATGGTGGAACATGTGAAATATGTGCTTGCTAATCAAAATAAAAATATTACTGACAACTTACATTGCCTTGATCTTTTCCCTCAACTTTAAATCCTTTCAGAGCCTCAGATGATAAGTTTCTTCTCAGTGACTGAGCCTTCTGATAACTATCATAAATACCAATCAACACCGTACGATTCTTTTTAGTCCATGATCCTCTCATTTCATTCACATGAACACTGTGAGTTGGTGTGATCTGAAACATATATACATTGAACATTTAATCAATGATAAAAATAATGAAAACACACTTGATGCCACTCTCGACTCGGTTACTCTTTTGGAGACTTTTCTCAGCTAATTTGTACATTGCATAAAAATGATTTATTACACATATTTTGAAGTCTAATTGATTGATTTGAGACTTACCTGGTCTCCTTCAGCTTCTTTAGTTTCATTTTTCTTTGATTTCTCTCCTCTTTTATATGACACACTGAAACACAATAAAATGTAATCTGAAAACTGTGTGTAATGCCCCAATGCCCAAACATATTTTAAACGAATTCCCTTCAGTATGTAAGCATCAACATATCAGAACTATAAAATACTATTGGAATATAAGAAATATCAAGAAAAATAAGCCTACCTGTTCACACTAAGGAAGAAACTTTTATCTGCAGGTACCCTTATAGACATGTTTAACTGAAAATAATAGAAACATAAAGAGCCACATATATAACACAGTACATAAAAAAATATTGTTTACAATCACAAGTAATACAACGGTACAGATATCTATGTACATGCAGACAGTCTATATTTTGTTTCATGATAATAATAAGAAAACTATTATCTCATTTCTCTTGGAACAACCTCTTTAATCTTAGACTATGTCAACAAAAATTTCTTCATGTTAAAGATTATCAGGTAAAAATAAGAAATTACCACATTATCTTCACCATCTTGAGGCATAGCTTGACACAACCATGTTTTAGTTTTACCCAGATTACAGATAAGATGATGAACATTCCAGTCAGATGCAGGTCGGTGTATCATTCCATCTTCTATTGGTACCAATGTTAATTTATTGCACATATTTAATGTAAAGGAGTCAGACAGGACTTCAAATCCATGTTGTTTAGCAAACGACATCCAATATCGAATCAAAAACTGATGATAATTTACTGACATCTTTATTTTTCTGTAAAACAACAATAATCATTTCATGAAATCAAAGATCTAACAACAAATCTAGAATCTAAAAAAGAAGGAGGAAATACAAGATCGAACTTGTTAGATCAACAGCTTTGAAAATTAAATCTAGTATTTATCCATTCATACTTATCTGTAATAAAACTTACTTGTAATGTCTACTAAGTTGAAGTTTACGTTTTGATGTTGTGTTAAAATATTTTCCACGTCTTATAGGTCTAGTGGTACTCAATAAACAATTCTGAAATAATAGATAGAAAGATATCAGTAGTTGACAATATAATATAATACAACCAATTCAAATAAACAATTGCTAGTCTTTAGTTAAAACACAAACTTGTTAAAAGGTCAGGCCTTAATTTCACTCTAATAAAGATTAATTATTAAACATGTCAGCTGAATTCACTCCATTTACATATTACCATGAACATATTAAAAATAATTTAGAAATTGAAGCCAACATTATTTTGTGTTTAGGTTGAGTGTGAAGTTAAACAGTAACATATACTAACGCAATTCCAACACTGACTACATGAAATTACAACAAATTACACCATACCTTTATTTTCTCCATAAATCTTAAAGTACTGGCATAAAAATAACAACTGGGAATATTTTCAGGATTTTCCTTTGATTTCTGTGTTTCTAAACTAATATCTAGATTCAATTTCTCAGATCTAAAGGCTCGGAATGAATCATGTGCCTGTAATAAAAACAAATCTTGGTGTTATTTCACTGACAAAGAAATAAGTTTAAAACTAAAACCATTTGATTGCAGTTTCTAAATTTTTTGAATAATTTGACTGAGAATAAAGCTTCCCCTTACACCTAGCCTTGCCAATGGTTGTTATTGCAAATAGAAGTGGTTTAGGTCAATATAATACTTATTTCATAGTCTTCAATTGTTTTGTTACAATTGGTAAATGACAAATCTAGTAGCTTTACCTCCATGGAATAATCAGGAACTTTATCAGGAGCACAAGGCATCACGGAATGATGATCATTAGGATTACCTGGACACAACCATTCCAATCTGACACTAAAATATACAGTTTGCCATTAATGCCAAAATATTCATTAGGTTATCAAATGAAATGAAATGAAGACAGATAAATTAATCAAGAAATAAATCGTAGAAAAGGTAGTAATGTACTATAACGTGATTCAATAAGCATTGAGACAGACACTTTAAGCCATACTAGTCCAATAAAGTTTGTCATGCATAATTTCATCTTTGTCAATCCAAGTCGTTGATGTGCACCAAAAGCAAAATCAAATAAGATTCTGTGTAGATTACAAAAGAACAACCCCATAAAACATGTAGACATTTGATAAAACAACAAAATTAAATGACACTATAATCTAACACTGATATGATTAAATTTTCTTCTTTTGATCTCAAATTTGGATTTTGGCAATTAACTATGAAAACTTACCAAAACCTAAGATTAGGTAAATGAAACATTTTACAATCATCATATTTAGATTCCGTTTTAGCAGAAATATCTAAGTCACCCTTTAACAAAAATTTACCTGCAAAAGATGAACATAGATTGCATGAACAATGTCCAATAAAAATAATTTCATTCAATGAAAATAACCCATTTTTTTGTATGGAATGATGTCTTGAGATTTTAATGTTCTTTGTTTCTTTATATAAATAATAAGGATTTTTAATTACAATTATCAATTATAAGAAGTTACAAAAGCATACCATTTGTCCAATCTAAAACCACATTAGTCCACGTCCATTCCATTAATTCATTTTTATTGAAAGGATCTAATTGGGCATGATATAACCAGTTCATTTTTCCAATGGACATGGTCCACCGTCCATGAAATAGGAGCCTTATTTTATCCCAGAATGGTAAAGGTTGACTAGGATCTATGGATGGTTTATTCACCATGTCTAAACATATATTATACTGGGCAAACGCTGCCTCCCAACACACACCATATGCCATCGTCCAACTCTTCATATCTGCAACAAATATTCATAGTTCATGTACTTCAATTCTGGTCTATGTATAGAACAATTCAAAGTGGCGAAAAGAAAGAAGGGAACAACTAGGATCTTTCTACCAGTTGGTCCTTGGCAAAAAGAATGGAAATATGCCAAGTAGTGATCTGATAAAGGAAAAGTGCACCCTCAAACACGTTTGTGAAGGAGATACTTATATTTCAAGATTTTGTATCGGAAACGTGTGCAATTCCTCCAAACTAAACTGATTGATATTGAAGTCTGATTTTTCTTACCACAGCTAAAATCATGAAAAAATTTCAGAGGAGGTAAACTTCTTTCAACTTTCATATCACCCCATGGTTTATTGACCTCCACCACACAAGTTCTTTTGGCACGTTTTGTGGCTTCTTGTTCAGCACCAATAAATCTACCCCAAACATGCATATTCTGTACATTTAACATCGGTAAGGGATAGTCTCTTAATCTCACAGTCCATAATTTAACACTAAAACTTACAGATCTACACCATAGAGTTGAGAATTCTAATCCTTCAGCAGGGTATGGACTGCAATTATAATTTATCAAAAATTTAACACAAAAAAGTTCAATTTGAAACACGGTACTGACAGGATAGACAAAATAACTATTAAAAAAAAATGTGTTTAAAAAAGGAAATATAAATGTTAATCTAATTCAATTAAATTTCAATATTATTCAAATAAATACAACTCTTATAAGGAAATACCAGAGTAAAAGCATTAGCTCTGTAGATACATAGGATTACTAAGTTGACCAACCCAGCTGCAGATCGACAACAAATTTTCTGGGAGGGACAGTATACTCTGCATGCAAGGGGAACTTGCTAAAAGATTTCTTGCAACCAATTTTAATCAGTTCTTACCTATCAGAGTCTATCTCTTTCATATGTTTAACAACATTGTCTTTACCATGAAATGAGAGGTCAGCTAGAGCTGTTATGTCCACCTCTTCCATAGTCCATGTAAATAACTTGGTACGTATTGAAGCTGTATTGTAATATTGTTTTGATCTCTGTACGTATATATCAGCACTCTTTCTAGATAGTGATGTATATAGATCTTCTACTCTACTGGCTACAACATAAATAAAATAAAGTAAACAGATAATTTAGGAAAGCTCAATATCGTGTGGATTTTCCGTGGACCGCAGGTAGAAAGGAATCTGGTGAAACTACATTGTTACCCTGGAAAAAATTGTTGTTTATTTGTTCCACCCTTAAGTACTAACACTTAAAACTTGTGTTTATCCAGTAAGATTGTGTGACTTACTACTAACTCATAGTCCTCTCTCGTATCCAAATAATTTGTAGAGATAATAATTTTTTAGTTTAAACTTAGGGGTTAGGGCACATTTTCTTCCAAAATGTACTTAACCTGAAAGCAGACATGGAGAAACTATGTATCTTACCTGGTATGCGGCCATGTTGTCTTTGTAATTCAGCAATTTTACCATCTAATACATCTTTTCTATTGATACTTTCATAATATTCATCTTTTAACAACTATAAAATGAAATTAAGTTTGTTCTTATGTTATTATATTAATTCAAAAAGGATTGGACTGGGGAAGAGAGCAAAAACCGCCTTACAGCCCTGAATATCCTGAAGAGCACCAGCTCATGGATTATTATCCAAATTATCAAAGGTGATCATCAAGCTGAAAATAACAAGGAACTTTCAATGGTAATCTGCATTTAAACCTTAAAAAAAAAAAACTTACTACTTACTTCAAAATTATCACCAAGTTTAACCTCAAATGGATCATCTGATAACTGAACACAAAATAACTAGAAAAATAATTTAGATATTACCATCTTGGAATATACTATTCTAAATACTAATACTTCATCTAGGTACTGATTGTTAATTCTTTATTCAGTCCATTTTCAAGAGAAATAATTCTGTTGTTACATAATTCAAATTATTAATATATGAAGTGTCTTACCTTGACTAATATACGTAGATCAGGAGGTAATTTACTATCCACTGTAAAGGGCTTCCTCTGTATTTTATGTACAAGTTTCAACCATTTAAATGTATTTACAACCTGAAATGTAACAATATAAGCATTATATACATTTGAAGATTGTAAGGTGTTTTGTACCTAATAAGAAAATAAAGTGTCTACATCAATTCTTTACCTAATCCAAAAGTTTATCAATACTATTGAAATGGAATCTTGGAGGAAAAACTTTATTTTCAAAAAAGTAAGAAAAGATAATACTTGCTATTGGATAAGCTAATTATGTGCATTTGCCAAATCAATCAGGCTAAATAATGGTAAGAAAAGTTAAATTATTTTAGACTATTTTATTAAAAACATCTTACCTCTTCAAAACAAGCTGCAAAGTCATAATCGTAGGGAAAAATTATACTAAAGTTTTCTATAGAAATTCCCCTACAAAAAAAATATAGATCTGAATTACATCTTTGAACATTTTTAATGATGAAAATATATGAAAATTTAGTTCTATGCTTTATGAGTGTGCAATGTTTGAGCAACACACTAGAATAAGGACAATTTGCAAAGAATTGCTTGTTCTCTCCTTTATTATCTAACAGTTATACTTTTTTGCAAGTCAACTTTGGAGAACAGGTTTGTTCAGAAATATGAAGACACTAAGACAAAACTATTTTTACAAGAAGAAACATACCATGTTCTATTTGTTGGTAGTTGTAGATTACCTACAGCTTGTCTTTCTCGTTGTAAAATACTAGGAGATAGAGTTTCAAATACCAGATTCTGAAATTAAGGTCAAATTTAAATGGTAAAGATAATGCATATTGTGTGTACTATTTAGATTAAGGTCTAATAAAACTTGATGGTTCTTTTCTTACACTTGCTTTTGTAAGCTGATTGCTAAAGCAAATCTTAAAATGCTTTGGTCCTGGTAAGGGTCAATGGAAATATATACATCAAGTAAGACAAATATACCCAATATAGACAACTTACTTTCAATTTGAATATTTCATTAGTATCAAAAGATACAGTCAGATGGTTTATTTCCATCAAACAACTTGGTAATTTACCAGTTAATAATAGACTATTAGTGTGTAGAGTTACTCTGAAATATATTACATACTTTTTATCAAGGGATAAAAATACATTCAACTTCTCCTCTTCAATGTGTCCTTGTTATACACAAAAATAATTAAAGATGTAGATTTTGCATAGATTAAATGAATTTTACTAACTAACTGTAAGAAGTATATGCATGACCATGGATAACATGTAGAAGCATAAGTTTATTATCTACCACACTGATTAACAATTAGGTTGACCTTAGAGGTGGATATTGGCAAATAAACATGCAGTTTTGTACATACAGGGCCATCTTAAAGAAAGAGGGTAATTTAAACAGAAATATTCAATTCTGGATTATCAATGGTCCCAAGCGCAACGGTCAGTTCAAACATATTTAAAGATAAAAGAAATATAACTTACTGATGTTGTTTAGAAAGTTTAGCTGTAAGATTTATATCAGCATGTATCAATATATTTAATTGAAGTTTTCTGGGTGCTTTGTTACTGACTTTCACTTCTGATACATCTTTATGCGCAAATCCTAATAAAGAAAAAAAAATACCAATACATACTATTAAGTACATGACAATATCTAATAAATAACTATGGTTAGGTCGAAGATCAACTGATTGACAAAATCATCGTTATATATAAATGCTAGATTTTCATTTTCTTTTGAAAAGTTGTAGACCACTAGTGTAGAACTGAACTACTTTTCAAATTAAATATCTTACCTTTTAACCTGTTTAAAAGAATCTTTAAGTCTTGAAGACCTTGATCAAAACACATGTGAGCATGGGTTGTCCAGACCACTAAAACTTCCTTCATTAGTTGAACTGTTAATTCCTGAAGACAAAAAAGAGCCAAAGAATGGTTGTAGCTGGCTAATGCACTATTTTTTTTTGGCCGTATCTTTATGGCTAGTTAAATCATTTTAAAAGTAAAATATCAAAATATAAAGGATTAAATAATAACCTTATGAATAATAATATAGAGGGTATTGCAGAATCATTTTCTAAAAAAACGAAAAAATAGAACATACCATTTCTGTATGTTTATAAACCAGTCTAATTTCTTTCATACTGGCTACTGGTTTCTGTAAATCTACAGATCGGCTTAAACTCTGATACTAAAACAGACAAGCAGAAAGTATAAGATTTGATGACTTGGAGTGTTTTTTATTTAGTATTCCAATCCTTTCTACTCTAAATTCCATTTTTGGAGAAATTTTCGCTAGACCTTATTTCCACTCTGATTGTTTGACACAAATTTAATGAAGTATGTGGAATGTAATTCCATTATACTACATATTTCCTTGTTTCAACTGATAATGACAATGTAAATTGTTGAAACGTTATGTACAATTAAACCCAGGAGTTATCTAAGATCTCTTGGCCTAAATGTAGCTAAAGGATCATCTGCTTGAACAATTGTTTATATTTTATACAGACATAGCTTAATCTCAACTTGTGTCATGTGATTTAAAGGGATCTTTACTCATCAATGATTTCACAAAATTTAAAAAAAATAATTACTTACTGGCTCTTGTTGATGTAAATAAACTAATTTTAAACCAGTTAATGATACTGATGATTTACATTGTTGATAATCTGTACTGATAGAGTCTGTTCTTAACATTAAACATACTGAAATTACAATTCAAATATCTTTTTTCAGACAACAATTTTGATGAAAAGATAGAATAATTCCCCACTTTCTCTTTGCACTCCATCAGCTTTAATATTCTTTGCACAAAAAACAAGGATGGTGACTGATGTGGTTATAAAGCTCATAACATTATAAGGAACAGTGTTTACCTGCAACTTTAAAGTGATTTATTGACTGAAATTTTATCTTCTGGGTTCATTGATATTAGCCAATGTGAAAGGTATTATAAAACTCATCCAGAATGTCCTACCTTTAAAATCATTCAACAAGAAGAAATTAACATTTGTTAGTTCAAACTTAATAGTCAATAGCTCTTGAGATATACAAGACATCACATCAGTATTGGAACTCTTCTCAGGTGAAGGTAAATCTACATGATTGGAACTCTCATCTGTTGGAGGTATATTTAGTGGTAGTTGTTGTTTTAATTTAAAGATTGAATTCAGGAGCTGTAGTAGTGTATTGAGGGTTGTAGTTGACCATTCTAACTGTAGATTATCTTTCATTCCTTCTATCTTTAAATTTCGGTTGAGTTTCTTTACCTATTGTATAATGTATCCTATATTATAAACATAACTGAGAGCCTAATGAGTCTTAATTATATAACAACTTTTCCATTTATCATAGATAATGTGTGCATTTGCTTCATATGTCAAGAAGTATGTTAAATAAATGCACACAAACAATATGTAGATCTGTAATTAATGTAATGGTTTGTTGCCTCTGTTAGATTCTGTGTTGGCTTTAGAGAATAAAAAATCATATTAAACTCCATGAATGATTTTTTGAGATCAGGGTTTCTTCAATCAGAGTTTCAAATTATCAAATCAATTGATTTTTCACATTCGACTTCAAAAATGGATACTGGCTTTTATCACAATGAAGTGCTCCATTCACTTTACAAAATTGTTCTTACAGACATTTCAAAATAAACAAAGAAATGAAAATAAAATCAATATAATTATAATGTTCTTTAAAATGTTCTTACAGACAAAATTTGTGACTTCAAAATAGGATATTGGCAATGTTTATGTAGAAAAACAATAAGTGTCATTACTTTACATTCTAAACCATTCTTGGCTTACCATGCATACACTGTGCATTACTATTTGCACATGTTTATAGTCAAAAATGAAAAGGACAACTTTTACCAATAAATTTGTCCTTGTGCACTGTGCAATCAAAGAGTTTTCAAAGACCTGTTAACCTATTAAATCAACTTACCTTTATCATCATCATTTCAAGATACAATAAATGATTCCAATGATGTTTCTTCTTTCCTAGTATAGTGACAGCTACACCAGAATCAATATGCCAACAGTAAACACAATTCACTTCAGTTTCAAATATAACATCATGACTAGCTAAATAACTACTACCAACTTCATGACCTGTAATAAAATTAGGTTCATGACAAATGTAACAAATATTATTTGAATTTTTTTTTCAAAACTCATTTCGAAAAAAACAATCCCTCAAAAAATATATGTAGCAAACTCTAATCTGACCTAATATCAACATAATCAGCCAAAGATACATTTATGCAGTAAAAGTAAAGACATTGTAACGTATATTGTTCAACAGTTGACTTTCCAAAAATAGTATTATTTTTATACATCTCATGTTACATGTATAATATAGGTACCAAAACAAGTAACATGCTGATTATGACAGGGATATTCCCCATGAGAGATTGATTGAGAGCCTGAATAAAGATGGTGTATAAAATTTCATTTTGTTTTATCTTGAATCCATGCCATCCTTGAAAACTTAGTCCCAAACAGAACACAGGCTTCAATATATATTAACATACTTACCAAAGGTGGGTTTAATAGTGCCTGATGTTTTAAATAATGACACGCCTCCGTGTAAACCTGAACAGGATGCTGATGATATAGTCGTTGACAATTCAGATAATTTCATCTCATAATTTATCTTCTTGCTACTGAGCCATTCTATCATACTGGATCTAAAACACAGAGTTAAATGTAAGAGCTCAAAAAATGATTGCCATGGGTTCTTAGGTCTGGTTAACTCGAAAATGTCATCTTTTCTCAATATTCCAGTCAACCCAAATGTCCTTGGGGTCTAAATTTCACTTCATTCAATTTGGCATGCTGCATTTCAATAGTTTCCCTACAGCTAAATCTACCTCAGCAATGAATGGGACAAAACCTAGTGTATTCTGGAGCATGGCTCTTTAAATCAAACACTGTGGTGTGCTATGATGCAGATTGCTAGCAGAATTTTCACATTGTCCGTTTGGTATGTAGGTGGTTGAACCATTAAATTCAGATGTTGTTTTCAAGTATTCAAGATTTCATAACTTACTTCAAAGTTGCTGGTGGTCGTCTGGTTGCTGACAATCTACGATATGATGTATTTGATGTTTGATTGTCAAGTATATTGTTTAGAACTGTCATCCAGTACTGTATTTCATCATGATGATAATGAAAGAAACCACCACGTACCACAGATATAGTTGTTATATGATCGAGTATAACCTACCAGAAAAAAATACTCATAGGGTTCCTGTCAACACACAGATTTTCATTTTATTTCATACAGTAAAATCATTATTATTTTGAGGTTGAATTTTCTCTTAGATCAGCCAATATCAATGGCTTACTGATAAAATCAACCAATATTCCAGACAAAATAACAATTTATGAATTTATATCCTCAAGAATATGCTTCAAATCCATTAATCTTGGTTGAGATCCAAATAATTAATTTCAAAGTTAGTTCTTTTATTAGTATTCAAGAAAGGTTTGTCAGGATTTAAAGAGGTTATTAAGTTCAAGTTTAATTACCTGTATTTTATGTTCAACTTTAGTGACTCCAGCAAATCTGGCTTGAGAAGAACTGGTTTGAAAATCTATAAAAGAAACATCATATAATAACGACCTGTTGCCATAAACATTCAAACTTTCATTTCTTTACAGAATCTGATATTGATATCTAATGAATGGTGGACGTAGATATCTAAACATGTCAAAATTTGGGAATATCAAAAAAGTATCAGAAAGTTAATAAAGCTTATGTGTGCCATAAAGTAAGAGTAAGAGTTATAAGTTACTGTCATTCTCAAGGCAATCAGTGAGTGGTGTCTTCAAAGCACATATATGACAGAAATCAACTACTCACCATCTAAGACTATATTACAAGATAAATCTAGAGTATTTCTACTTTCATTGTGAAATCCTAGATGAAATAATGATAAACCAATAGATAGACTCCTGAAACAAACATAACATAATATAATCATATAAATATAACTGAAATTCAATAAAACATGACCTGTTTTGGACAATACAAAACAAATTGTAAAACAGTTAATTGTTTCAAGGTCTGAAGGTGGAAGTTGACAGAACAACTGTTAAAAGCACTGGTTGTGTTACCGTGAGAAAATTCGGACCAAAGTATTATCTGTAGTAAGCTTTATATTCTGTGAGTCTATGAGTCATATTATTTACACTAGTATACCATCTAGCCATGGTTTTACACTCCATTCAACATACCTTTGTTTTGTTTCCCTTAATATCTTCATATTTAAATCAGAGCAGTCAAAACTTATTTCTTTCTGTAAAAAATAGAATAATAATTATATAATAACTGAATCAGAATATGTTTTAGAGGCAGACTTCTTATTTTCACCAACAGTTTTTAACAGGTTCAAAAGAATTTATACATTGAATAATACTACTATTTATTACCTTTCAAACTATATTACTTACCAAACTTTTAAACCTTGATAAATTCAGAGGCTTGCTCTCTTCACCTATAAAACAGTGAAAATTCTGGTAACAATTAATAAGATAAAACCCTCATAACAACAAAGAAAAGCAACAAAGTTATCTGAAGATGGTACTAAGAAAAATATCTTATTCTGTATATTTTGACAAGTATTTGGAAAAGGATCTCCTGATAAGCATTCAATTGATATTCACAGACAAGTTCGTACAGAGTAAATCTCTTATACTAATCAGAAAGTGATTTTTTATACTGACTTGTTTCTGGTCCTTGATTAGATGATGATTCACCAAAATTTATCAGCTGAAGACTTTGTAAAAATCCTGAAAATATATCGATTTTCAACATCAAAATTTTCTTTAATTATAATATTTCAACAACTTTCATATGTTTTCTTACATCCAAATTTGTCATATGAATTTCTGAAACGGACTTAATATACTACTGATTAATTTGGATGTAAAAACACTTTTTACCTTTAATAAATATTTCACAAAATCTACTATTGAGGTAGTTTTTATTGAAAATTAATTAACCCTTACCTTCAGTCATCATCATTTGTGGTTTGGAAACTAAAAATCTAACAACCTGAAATCAAATTCAGAGATTCAGATATCATGATAATATTTATATGGGTTATCTATAATAATCAAACAAATGATGTCTGTAAGCCAAATACCAAGACAACTAATGTGTTACAGTGCTTTAATTGGCAGATCCTCATCCTTCCTAGAAAGAATTTCAACCAGTCAAAATCCTTGAGATTCAAAAGTCATAAGCTATTTTGCCAGAAACTGTCTTAGTACTACCTGTAATTGTTTAGGATCTAAAACATTAACTCCTATCTCTGTAAATAAACTAACACCTATTTCAGCTAAACACTGCTGACTAGTGGAATCTTCATCCTGCAAAAACATGAGACAATTAACATGACAAACTTATGGTAGTGACCAACCAATGATTGACTCAAAAATCAAACTTACAATGTTGATATATTTTTGAAGAAACTGAATTAACAGAGTTTTAGATCTGATTCTAGATAGACTCTCTATGATTTTGAGAAGGAAATTAATTTTGCTTTTCGGCTTACTTACTGGAATTCCTTCATGGGATTTTAAAGCTTTACACATAACACCAGATAAATGTATTGCTAAGTTCAAACTGTAAAAAAAAAAAAAATATAAAAAATCATATTTGAAAATTGTCATTTTTCGTTAAATGTCTGTGGTCATTGTTATTCTACTATTTCTCAGTGTTGGCATGAACCACAAGACATCTGACAAAAAATTTGAATGGTGCAAATTGATGCTATCAGTGTCCCGGTACACATAAAAAGTTTAGAAAACTTCTTTAAAAAGCTATGATGAGTTATAAAGCTATATTTCATTAACTTGAAATGGTGCAAATTAATGTTATACGTGTGCCTTCTTTACATCTTCATAATCCTTTACAGCTTTGTATATGAAGCTATATTACTCTGATAATAATTCAAAAGGATCTGTGTAAATTACAAATTACCTATCATCAGTGACAGTAGAATCTATACTGATATCTTGTCCTTCAATATGTATCAAACTATCTGGTAACATAGTCTTTAATAACATCATAGTTAGGTTTTCCACTCGAATTCCAATAAACTGGGCATAGTGTAACCATTTAGGAATTGTCTCCCTTTGTTCAGCTGAAGCAGCAGACCTGTCATCAGGCTGTGGTGAATCTCTTTCTCTCCCAGTTTCAACATTTTCTATATTAGCTTGTATTCTTACTTCCTGAATACGCAGGACCAGTGGTTTTCTGAAAGTAAGAATGACATTCTCATCCATAAGAAGTCTATTAAAATCTGTAGGTCTACAGACCAAATTGATGGTCTCTTCTGGATTTCTAACTATTTCCATAATCCTTATAATTTTTCAGAATAAAGATCTATTCAGTCTAGTTCAACTATAATTCCTTAAAATCAATTTGTTGAAGTAACACACACCAGAAAAATAGCAACCAAACTTCAAACGTTTAATTTACAAATTCTTACCTGATTTCTGGATTAACAAAACAACTTGACAACCATACTTGACCTATTTCCTGAAAAATATAACAGAAGTGAATAAAGATGCCCATAAAAACAACTTTTAAACCCCAGCATAAAATCTGCTATATCTCAAAGATCTGCAATTTGTATTGTCGTCTTCACAGGCTGATGCCTTGCCAACAGACTGAAGAGCATTAAAAAAAGCCAAGTCAATCAACTGAGGTTGCAAGCAAAATGATCTAGTCAAGATATAGGTTTTCTTTGGACTAAACATTTTGCTTCTCATCAATATAGCAAAGGCTTTAAACTATAATCTAAAACATCTCTTTACATGACTGCAAACTCTTGTGATTTTGCAGTAGGCTTACTTTGTTACATAAATCAATATTGAGAATGTGTATGGCTCATATCAATGCACTCTAGCGTTCTATATTACTTCATGTCTATTATTACATGAACATAATACTTACCACATTCAATCCACGTTTAATAACAGCTTGTACATTAGAAAATCTAAATAAACCAATCTGTCCAACCTTAACTTGAACATCTAAATAACGTTTTAAACACCACTGAATCAACCATGCTATTAATCTGAAACCAGAGGTGAATCATTTGATTTAATTCTTAAAGAGATAACCTGAACACAAATTAAAAGAACATGTACATCTTAAATTCGTCTTCATCGTCATTGCACCAATCTGAACAGGGGTGAATTTATCTTTATGCTTTACTCCGTATCTCTAAGGCTGTTCACTTGGAGTTCAAATTGGAAATTAGAAGCTTCAAATAAATCTTTACAGGTGAAAATTCAACTTCAATACACCTGTTTTTCAGTGATGAAATGACAATTATCATCAGCTACTGAGTGCTTTTAAAAGGCATCTCCAAAAGTCTTTTGAGGATGTGAGAGTTTGAGGAAAGGGGGATATATGATGAAATGGAATTGATTTACAGATCATCTACAGGCTACCTTGCTACTGTCTTTATAATCAAAACAAAGTTAAAGTTCAAGTTAAAAGGGACAGATGAGCCATTTTTTTTACAAATCATATTTTAGTCTAAGAAACATTAAATTTTTTAGCTAAGCCAATCAGTTATAGTGTTCACAGCTCACCGTCGAAATATGAGCCTACAAATCCATGTGTGTCCAGAATTATAGTCAATTTAAGATACTCTGTGATATATAGGAAAGATTTATATATAGAAATAGTAAGTAAATTTCTTAGTTCGAAGTATCTTTAAAGGAATTATGCGATATTCATACATTTCAAGTACTTCTGAAGACTATTTACATATATTCAAGACTAAATTCAACCCCCAAAATGGGACACCTGTCCCTTTCATTCATTCGATCTAACTCAATTTCAACACAAAGCCTCTTGATCCCAATAAGCTTTTCAAAAGATACTTTTTGAGAAACTAAGAGTTGTATTTGCAATCTTAACAGTACAATGATGCCTACAGGCAATTGAAAATATACTTCTATCTTCTCATATTAGGATAGAAGACTGCTTCTTTAAAATCAAAACATAATAAAATACAACAAAGTGAAAGTAGAATAATGTTCTGATAAAAAATATAATCAACATAAAAATCTGCAAGATTTTATTATACAATTAACATCTGCTTCAATTTAAGCAGAAAAACTCTTCCTAATTCTGTTAGGGAAAAATGTTGTTCTATGGATTTTTCCTCCCACATTGACCCCCTTTAGTATCTCAGTACATTTCCAATCCCAAACTTGGCACTGCATGACATAGTGACATGACAGTCACTGTCAAAACATAACGGTACCTGGTTAAAGCCCACAGTGCCACAATCAGATAGATCAAAGTCCAGATAAAATTTGGCATTATCTTTCAGGAACAGAAACATATGATTGTGACAGTCAATTGAAACTCATAATACAATATTCTAAAGTGAAAATTTCAAACTGATCAAAACTACATCTTCAGTCTGCCATGATGGAAAATGTAGGTCAGTGCCCGTCACGTGACAATAATCAACCAATGAAATTTTGTTAACCTTGCCGCTTCCCGTCTTTTACCCAGTACTAACATCAGATAGAGATTTCTAACGTCGCCATCTTAGTTGCCGAGTAATTTGTCAAATTTAGTGGAATTTTATGTAAGCTGGCATCGAAGCTTCTAATTTGGATATAATTGGTTTGTTTTAGAATATGGAGTGACCATGAGTCACCCAAATCCTTCAGGAAACGGCTGTTCGCTGGAGGACTGCTACACGAACCTCTTCGCTTTGGTGAGTTTTTAGGTTTAAATTTTGAAGTAGGCTATGATCTATTATGCTAGTCTATTGTTTGTAAAATGGCCATCGTTTTATCTAGATTCATCTATAAGTAATTAGTATCGAATGTCTAACATCTACATTCGAAAGAACATTTCCTTAAAGGTATAGATTCAGTATGTAAACAATCAAAACATGACAAAATTCAGGAAATGCCGAATTAATTTTTCAGGTCAAGAAACTCGACTTACTGTCTGTTGACCGCTTTGTAAACATAAAAACAACAAACATACCATATCATCTTTTCGATCTTCTATCCAATCGTTTACAATTAAAACTGCTTGCTTATCATGATTTCTGGATATTTTCATAGTTAGCCAGCAGGCTAATATTCTAAACTGCCTTTATTTTAATCTTTATTCTTTCATTTTCAGACGGATTTATGTGGCATCCGCTGGCGAAAGTTAATCCCAGATCCAGATTCGCATAGTATTGACCCTTTAGGAGATCCAGTATTAGTAGCATATTCCAAATGCATCCGGTCAGATATATTATGTGTTTGGAGAAGGGTTCCTGTAGCGCCTCGCATGTCCGATGGACATCCAGGTCATCCGGGACATCATCATGGCATAGATCATATGTCCTATGGGAAAGAATTATGGATTTTCTGGTATGGAGATGAACCAAAGGTCCTTGCAGAGTTCCTTAAGCATGGCCTGCATGGTAAGATACTTACATACATTATTTTTGGAAGAATATATTTTGGTAATTCTTAGATACAGTGATGTTGATGGTTTCCTTCGTACTATGATTATGGAAATCTGAAACGAAACCATCAAATGTTCATTCAGAATGTTCCATAGACCATTAATATTAGGATTGTACTGAGTTATATTTCGAGTTCCAGCACATCTATAGAAATTTGAATTCATAGGCTTACTAAACTGGTTTTCATAGTGGATAAGTAAGAGCCCATATAATGTGTATTCATGGCCTAAATGAAGAGATTGTATGTATACCTAAGGAATCTGATCTTTGAGGACTGGGGTAGGAATTATCAAATTTAGTCTGAATAAGCTGTAGGAATAAATTCCTTTGACTGATAATGGTCTGCTGGTATAATTTCATTCTTTTCCTCTCAATTAATAGTACACATGCTTATCTTTGATAATCTTTGTTTCAGAGAGAGATATTGGGTCATGGGATAAAGATAAGGATAAAGATAGTGGATTATCTTATGAATGCAGAACTCTGTTATTTAAAGCTTTACATAATCTTATTGAAAGGTAAGCAATCACTTCTTCTGATTATTTATATCACTGACCTATTGATTAAGAGGGATTTAGCTGTCTAAATATTTACTGGTACTGTACAAGAGCTATTAGTAGCACTATTTAGAATTAGAATCTGCCGCTTTCCTTCTATTTATCTTATAAGTACTGGTAAACAGTGTGGTAAGTTTAAACTGTCATTGCTTTCAGGCTGATGGATATAAATGATTTTACAAAAACAAGTTATGGATAGCAGCGCTCATCTGATAGATAGGGAAACTATTAAGGCCTCAAATAATTTTGATAAATGCTTCAATTAAGTAACAAGTTACAAGCAACTAGAGCACCAGTAGATTTCTGTAAATAAATTCCAATTGAACTTTGATCTAAACTTATATCTATTTAATTATTGATGCTATAATTATGCTAATATTTTCTTTTGGTAAGACTAGGTCTTCTATAAGCTAATGTCTTACAAAGATTAAGACTAGGAATATTTAATATTGCCTGCTGCAACTAAATGAGCATGCAGTTGTCAATCTTATAAGATATTCAAATAAATTTTCTTTTGAGTATTAAGGGGAATTTACTCTTGTCTACATCTTGTACATATCTAAATTAAAGATATTCATGCGATGTTAGTGGACTTATTTGGGTATGTTCTTTAATGTTAGTTAGCAATCACAAAGAGACGTACTGGTATCTAGCTTGATTGATTCACTATCCAATAGTTATTTATGCAAAAAAGGAACGTATAATTCTTTGTCACTGGTAGTGCATATGTTGATTCATGTTTTATGCAAGATAAGTTAGTTTGCAACAGTTATTGCACCAATTGTAAGTCCAATTGGAAATGTGCTAATAGAAGCTATAAAGTTTATTTGTGTCCCTGATGTACATTAAAAGCCTGTCCTGTATTGAAACTTACAATGTAAATGGCATTGTACTGTAAGATCACATTTAGAAAACTCATAAACAATCAGATCTGTCTGAGCTCCTGCATAAAAAGATAATATTGACTTTATAAATATTTATATGTATTTCATTAGCAATTTATGGACTTCAATTCCATATATCATACTGGTACTTAATTCTGGGTTTTGATGTTTTGTTTTTTCCTAATTTCTAATTGTTCGATATTAAGTAAATATATCCGAAGACTACATTTAAGGCAATTCCAAATCTGAAGAAATAAAGTGATGTCAAAAAAAAAAATTATTTAGGTTTAAATAATGAAATTGATACAAATATTTTGAACTCACTTCTATTAAGATAAAAAAATAGCACACTCATAGAAATTAAGGAGTTATTTATTAATTTTTCACTGAGCTGTGTTGGGTTAGCTGAAGTTCCAGGGTTCAATCCAGCATTTAAGGTCGAGATAATACCTGGTGTTATCTGTCTTCATTAGCCCATAAGGTGCAGAAAAGTAGTACATAATTTTCTGAACATTTCATTTCATTTTTCAATGAATTAATAACTAGCTAATTCAATTGAGTAAGATAGTAATGTTCAATTACAATGTACTTATTAATTAAGGAAACTGGTAAAGCAGAACTATGCCCCAATTTATTTGCATTATGTTTTGAAATGTATTATCAGTTAAAACTAAATGTTACGGTAAAAGAGAAATATAAAATCAGGCTTCTTTTTGAAAGAAAACAAGCATATGATTACCCCCTTTATTGACAATGGAGAAAGCAATAAGAATGATTTCAAGATGTAAGTTTATAACAGAAAAATTAAATCTATAAGCTTATAGCTAAATGGAAACTTAATTGGTTAACAATCCTTAATATTTTGTACCTTGCCAATAGCTCCCCTTTAAAAAAAAATTTTAAGTGGTTGTTAGTAGATACTCTTATAAATAATGTTTCTGAAATATAATCCAAACAATATTTTGTACTGTTTGAAAGTAAAACAAATCAGAGAACAGATATTCTTAACATCTACAATGATTATTAAAATGACTGTATGGAATGCAACATAAACATAATTGTGAAACATTCTTGATTATTAAAGCTATAAGCTTATAGATATCATTGTGAATATATCATATGTTATCTCAAGTTGAAATTAGGTTATAACCATGCTTTCTCACCCTTACATTGGAGGAGTTCACTACAACACCGCCTTTACTCTCGATTTGGCCATACTTCTGAGTTTGGACAAGAATTTGATTTGAATGGAATTGTCTTGCTTGTGCGGAATTTCTATAAGAACCACTTTATGTTAGGTTAAAAAGAAGATGAAAATCTAGTAAAATGTTGTAGTCACAAACAGACAGTTTTGAGCTCAGTCACACATGTTTGGTTTATACAACTCTTGTATTTAACAATGCCCAACCAAGCAAGCAGGCAATGAATGAATGAATGAGAACTTGGTGAGAACTAGACTATGGTATGTGATTATATTGTATTGAAATAGTGTTGACTATTTAGCTGTTCTACTGAGTGTTTAACAACTTGATAGTAGATTATAGACACACAGAACAAGTTCACATTCCATACCATCTTTAATATAGGTCATTTGTAGAGTGTCAACTCCTCCTCAACTAACTAAATAAATAACTCAATTTACTCCTTTCAAACCTGTCATTACATGTTTCTCTATTAATCATTAAAATATCTTCTAACAACTTTTATGGTTTAAAACAAACTTGAGGCTAAACTTGGTGAATTTAACAGGGTTGTTGACCTGGCAGTATTTGCCAGTCACATCAAATTTGATGTGTACAGCACTATTTTTTTCTTTCCAAATGCCCTACTTTATTCGATGAATTAAATATTACATAATCAGCATAGATATCTATTTTATCTATCTTTTACACTACTTTATCTGTGTAGATAAATCACAGCTCAAACTTTCAATTCTATATATACAAATATCTCTTGGTGTATGAATTCTATAACAGGATCTGTGCATATATTGTAATAATTTTCAGATAATACTTTCAAATAAGCTTATTTACAGTAAAACATACTGAAACATATTAATATTAACCCCTTTTACATTACATAATTTAATTAGGGATGAATTTCAAGAAGAGTTCCACAGATAACCGTACCGAGAACGCTTTTCATTTACACTACAACTGAAGAAACATTCTCAGATCACTTGAGTTAACTGTAAAGTAACTGGGCACTTTTTAATCACGGCCTGGTGTAAAAGGGGCTAATGTGTTGTTTTAATAAAAATGGTTGCAGCTAAAAATGCATGAAAATCGTTGAATTAAATTAATGTAGGTGATATCAATTAAGTTAATTGGATAATATTGCAACAGTTTGAAAAATAGAACCTTAAAGTTTATAACTAAAAGGGATTGTAAAGAGGTTTACTAAATTTATTATGGGTCTACGGGGTCATTTTCAGCATTCCAATATTCAGTCATTGCAATTCCACTAAAACTTAGTGTTATATGAAAACACAATTGCAAAAGCTGCAAATAATTTATGAGGATTTAGATAATAATTTATTTGAAGTAGTTATTGTGATAGTGAATTCAGAAACAGTTTTTAAGGAGAAAAAAAAAAACAGAATATGAACTGTATAAAAGTTTGTCATTTTACAGTATAATATGATCACCTGAAGTAGGTTGCTGTTCTTAACTGGCATTTGATATACATTTGCGTCATACATAAGTAACTACTCATTTTTAAAAGTTCTTGAATAAGAAAAGATTCTGTATTAGTCAATGCTCAATAAAGGTAAATTCTGAAGGCATGATTCCTGGAAACACTGACAATGCAATGAACCATACAACTTCTCTTAGAATGAAATAATATAGACGTAGTGTTAGAAATGGAATAATACCACATTCTCAGAGATTATATTATATAAGTGCTATTTTGACAAATCAAAGCTATAAGAAACTTGTCATCTTCAGTAAAAGCTGGAAATGAGTGACTCAATATTTTGCTAAATAATAATCATGTATGTCACAAGTTTGTATTAAGGTAGGCCAGTGACAAGGAAATGATAAAATATTGACTTATATCATTGATTATAGTAATAGAGTGTATGAAGAAAGTAAAAGCCAATGAAGTCAGTTGAGTTAGACTACTGTTTGATCTCCTGTCAAAAAACTCTCATAAATCCTATCATTTCTATCATGTCTGCATTTTATATTGGAGACAAATCATCTATTTTGTATTCATGACATTTGAATAAATTTCACTATACACTGCATTTCTTATCAGTTTATTAGGGAATTGCACTAACTGCATATTTGACCTTTTAATATTGATAGATTACTCTAAGCTTGGCTAAGCTAACATTCTTAGATGAATGTGTGCCTAATATGTTGATTGCTTAATCAGACATAGAAAATATACAGAATCTTGCCATTGATGATGATTTAATTTGTCCATAATTTCAAATCTGATTCTAGTGTAATGAATATGATTTGGCACATTGATAGAATCACCAAGTAGATTACAAGGGGATGTTCCAAGACAAAAAAGACTAATAGGATAATTCCCATGATTATAATGTGTCTAATAAAGAAACCTAATTAATTAATTATGACAATGTTTTGTTTTTCTCACTAACCAGCAGGAGAAATGACTTTGATATTAGTGAGATATAAAAACACAAATTGCTTAAATGTTGTTTCTTGAACAATGATCATATTGACATTATAAAGGGGAAGTATCTCTTTATAATAATTAACACCAACTCTAAATATAGGCCACACTTAGTGTACAATATTACCACTTAAAGTATTGGTTAGGTCAAATATTTTAACATTCTTTAAACTGGTCTTTTTAAAGGGTTTGGATTTGATATATGGTCAAGTGTCATTTAAATGCCTTTAAAACAAAGCTTTTAATAATTTGCTTTTGCAAAGTTGAGATGTAAAAGTCTGGTATATCAAATGTCAAAATCTTGATAATTTAAGTTAATTTTTAAAAGGAAGAAATCTTATTATTGTCAAGCTATTCATTGCTATAGTAATGTTATTTGGTAGAATTTGTAAGTGATGATATTGGAGGGAAAAGTTATGAACCATTGTTACCATGCATTCAATTTGAAAGGGTGGTTAAGAATTATGGAATGCTTTTATGATTGATTCAGAATCCCTTATGGTCTAATTAGACTTTCAGGCTTCCTGATAGATTGTAAAATGTCAAGCCTATGTGCAGAATTTCCATTTGAAATATTTTCTGTTTATGTTTGTAGATGTTTGTTATCAAAGAATTTTATCCGCTTGGGACATTGGTTTGTTCGCCCATATGATCAGTTTACATCTACAGAAAGAAGGTAAGTTTATCTTTTTTTCAGTAAAAATGTGTATTTAAGTCAATACCAGATGTCTCTTAGAAATTAATAACCTTACATTCCAAATTGTCATTGATTTTTAATTTATCTGATGTTTTTTCTTCGGAATCTCTGCTTGTAATTAAATTAGACAAATATTTAATTACATTCTGAGAAGAAAAAATGAAATCCCTAGAAAGGCTAATTTGAAAATTGGTTAATATGAAATGGTATTCTCACTGGCCTTGTTTGTTTCACTAGTAAACAGTCAACTTATTGATTGAAAGAGTTGAATGTACAAGTTGAAGTTTTTGACATTTGGCCAATAAATTAACTGAGTAGTGATAAAATACTGTCATTCAATGGAAATGGACTGACAAATGGTAGCAGATTAAATAGGCCTTCTGTACTCTATAACAATAATATCTCCATCACGATATAGCACATCTAGATACGTAAATTTTTCCTCAGATTCTTCCAAAATACTGTCTAATATAAGTTTGTCAAAGAAAGAAAATGCCAATTTTTTTTTATTGTGTCTTATGCTGAAAAAAGTAATAAAAATATGCATGCATTGTATAGACTTACTTAATACTATAAAAATTCAAGAAGATGCTGAAGTTTTAAATTGTCTTGAGTCAAATTGTATCCTGTTAAGATTTCCATTCTTTTAAGACATCTTACAAATACAACTCTAGAGGATTATTTATTTGTGTGATATACGATCAATCAATTAATGTCTTCCTGTAACTTAAATACACTCAGTTTGAATTAACATTTCCTACCATGATGTAAATCGTAAGATGAGCTTAGGTCACTTTAATATAAGTTTTGTAGAATATTTTTGTTGATTCTTCACTCCTGTTCGGTGAATTTTCTTTGCATAACTATTGAAGTTTTGGTTCTGATGATGGTTTGGTATCTACAACACTGCACCAGTTTGAGATGAGCCTTTTACATGTAAATAATCATAATGAAACCAATTTCTTGTTTTTCAGTGCACATTTATCGTTCCGGTTTCATTTCTTTCTGCATGGTGAAAGTCAGGTGTGTGCTAGTATTGAGGTAAAACAACATCCACCAGTGTGGCGCCTAACACCACAATATTTATCTTTAATACAGGAGAATCAGGCCAATTTTCAAGGTAAGTTTTTTGTCTGCTCAAATTTGCTTTTTAAATGGATTTTAACGGCCCACAGAATATACCACTAAACTTAAACAAATGCATATATGTTAAAGAAATTGAAATGTTATAATGTGGTTTAAAATACAAGTCGGTGGTTTCTTTGTACAACTCTCATGTTACTCTATTATAAGATCAAAAAAGGAAAGTATATGAAAAATAGCTCATAAATAATAGATTTTTGATGTTGATGTCTTTCTACATAAATAATTTTTTTGTCCTCTGAAAAATTGATTCTGAACATCAAATAAAAGTTTGGTATAAAAATCCTTATTTTTATTACCTTTGAATTATTGAATATATTTGTTATGTTCTGTTTTGGGATATTTATTGAAAATTTAATAAAATATAAATCAACCAGTTGATAGGAAATGATGAGAATACAGAGACAAACACCGTGTCAATGCCCTAATTTTAGTCAAGACGTTCTATTAAAGGAGACATTTTGACCTTTAAGGATGTAGCCTGGGGGCAAATAAACATGTTGTACTATATTGTGTGATGTTCAACTATAGTCTAGTGTCCACAGGTCTTCAACAGTCCACTGATCTTATATAATCTTTAACACATTTCAATGATATCACTTTAAACCTTATGACAAGAGATGGTGGTTTTGTATTAGGTGATAAGGATGGAAAATGGAATCTCAGAAACTCTATGATTTTGATGTGCAAGAGCTCAGAGGACATTATAGAAAAATGACTTGTGTAAAAAAATTGTTTAATCTCTGTAAGAAGTAAATTTTATGTTTACAATGTAAATTTCAGAGAATGACTGAGAAACAAAATTTGAAATGCTTCAATATATAGGCTTAGTAAAAGCTAAGAGCAAAATTTCTAGAAATACTGATACCAGTACTGTTAATTATTAGAAAAGAGAATGTACTCTATGGAAAAGATATCTACTTTAGTTTATTAAGGAATTATCATTATATCTTATCCATACTGATCTCTAGTAGAGAATAGTGTTTATTTTATAAGTACAAGGCCATAAATATCAATCAATATTCTTGACCTTTGACCTGTATTTATAGGTGTTTGATTGGTTGAGATGAGATTAGTCTAGCCTGTTATACTAGTGGGTTGTAATACAATAGATTAGGACCATATTGTAATTATATTTGATAGTGAGGCTAGTTGAATATATTAGTAACAGTACTGAAGTCTATTGATTGTTTTAAGCTAGTCATTTGTATAGACTTTGACTATTGATATTTATGGCCGTCTAGGAACTGTGGTTTAGAAAAGATTTCATTAGAAACATTTTGGATTTCATTCTGTATTAAGAAATGAAATTTTGAAAATATTTTGAAGAACATTTTTTCAATAAGGTGATATGAAAGTCATCCAACGTCTAAGATAATCAATTTTATTTTATGAAAAAATAATACATTAATAGTCACAATATAGTAAATAAAGTAAAAGTGTAAGCAAATAAATTCTTTACCAACAAATTCTTTGAGTACACTTCAACAATGGTTATATACCTGATCTAATGCTGCAGACAATCTTTGGATGGTCATTATAAAAATTATTTAGAATGGTGCACAAAATTAGGACATAAAATTCTGTTAATGAATAAAAATTAAATTCTACCGATGATAAATAAAAGAAAAAACTGTCTCGATAATTTACAAGCTTAGTCTGAGGTCTTGGTAAGCTAATGGGATATTGTAAACAATGTAAAATTCCATCACAAGGTGAATAGTGTATTACAGTGATAACTTATGGTATAAAGTGAAGAATCTATCTTATTTCTACTAGAAGATCAATAAGCTCTAGTTAGTTATGTGACTAGTAAATAACTATGTTGGCACAAATAGACCATTGTCCTTGACTTATTATACTGTCAGTATACTATATATCAAATAGATAATTGAAACTAACATATAAATATTTCCTTATTACAGTACTTGATTACAAATTTCTTCTGATAGACTTCATAAAGCTTTTGCATAGAAAATTTTTTTGAAAATATTATATGGTTCAATAATCAACTTTGTTTTGCTCCTTTCAATTTTCTGTACTTATTTGTGTCATTTAATGTTGTCCTTTGTCAATATGTACCTAATCAGCTAATAAAGCTCAATTCAGCTGTCTCAAAGGGGAATTTTGTAGCTACATCCAGACATTGGATTTTATTTCTGAAAAGAGATGGAAAGATAGAATTGAGCTCTTTTAGCTGATAATGGACAACAATTCAAATATACAAATAAAATAATATTTGAAGAAATTAACAATGAATTCTTTTCCTGGAATTTAGTATTGACTTCCATATTTATTGTATTCAATAAGATATTTGAACGATCTACTTCGTTTCAATTTTTAGAAAATCTCTTTTGAGGCATGGACAATAATAATACTATAGTATATTATAAGTTATCATAATAATGCAATAATAACATTCAATAGTGCTTTACTTATTTTGTTTGAATATAATCCAAGATCTAAATTTAGTGAACTGTAATTCTTACAAAAACCATTGTAGAGACCAATGTGTTTAATTGTTCCTAGAAATACTATGAACCTTATGAACATGCACTCTTTCTGAGTAATGTTTCAGTTTTACTTTGAAATTAATTCCAATCTTGGCATCATACTTCTTCATTTGCCTTGATTTGGTTCTTTCACTTGATTAATGAGTAAGATGTCTGGAACCGGACAAAGAAATTAAGGCTGACATTTTGTTTTCTTATAATCAGTTTTCTCTTGTTCTATTCAGAACACCTGATAACATTCTATGACTGGCACTCTTGTGTGCGCCCTATTTTGAATTTTTATAAGCAATACTCTACAAGAAAGATTTATTTTGTAAATTAGCTTCACACTTTATTTGTAGTATCTTTTCTACCCTGTTCCATTGAAAAGTAACCTTTTTTTTCATCAATCACCCTATACAAACCCCTATTTATTTGAGAATTATGCTAACCCTCGTTTAATCACTTTAGGAATACCTGATGCCTTCTATGAATGTGTTTGTGAACTTTATTTGAAAAGTCTGCATTTATTGAACTATTTTTATAAATACTTATCCAAGTTTTATCTATTTACAGTCATCCTAGCACCATATGGGTTAAATGGTCAACTGACTGGTAATTCATATCGTGAAAGTGATGTGGCCAGTAGAAGAATGTATGAGGAATGGAGACAATTCTACCCAGTAGATTGTAATGAATATAAATCAGATCATACAACTGATACTAATAATAAGTTACCTAATATGGTAGAGGTTATAGTGGGTAAGTAGAGAAACGCACACCTGTCTAATCTCCAAAAAGGAAGCTAAATTATATGAAACAATATTTAGATTACTCTGGCTTTCCAAAAACATTTCTTGCTTTA
The DNA here is from genome assembly GCF_000327385.1 of Lottia gigantea. Lineage (NCBI taxonomy): Eukaryota > Metazoa > Mollusca > Gastropoda > Lottiidae > Lottia > Lottia gigantea. The sequence continues at coordinate 5,818,535 of NW_008708400.1, forward strand.
TTGAATAAAAATTCAATCAGTATGTTTAGTGAAGGACCCACTAGTTTGAAATATGGTACTGAGATTTTCTTCGTATTTAATGGCTTATTATTTTGGCTGAGTTTATTCTCAATGATCTTGTCCATTGGCTCAAATATTGATTCTTACTTCATTAGCCCTATTAGATACTGAAATATTGTGATGTATAATAGTGCTGGGTATGGCCAATCATGCCCCTAGTGATACTACAAATAAAAGGATGTAAAAGGAATTTGAATGAAAGCACAGGCATGTAAGCATAACCTCCCGTGACAAGAGTATTGTTTATGCAGTTAAATAATTAAAAAATATATAATATAAAATAAATTAGTCATCCATGGCTACGATACAATAGTTAACTCTAACATAAAATTTTATTTAAGTTCAAATGTTGATGTATTTTAGCTGGAGTAAGGATGAAGTATCCATCATGTTATGTTATGATATGTGATAATGATGATTCTCCAGTCCGCTTACAACCATTATCAGTGACTACTGGAGCCTCTCAGAACCCTCATTACAATTCTATAACACCACCTACTTCACCTTGTGATCCTAGTCTCATGACAGACGTCAATGTTAAAATGGTACCAAATACAATGGTTGATACTCAGTTTACTACATCAGCTACATCTGATGCCCTTAGTCACCATATACTAGAACGTGTTTCACATCATGCTTGTATTAATTCAGGCATGGCTAAACGGTAAGTCTTGTGCTCTTATATTAAAATTGCTTCATTAAAAACAACTTTATTTCTCAATTGATGAGGGATTCATTGAATAAATTACTTGTTGTTTTCGAAAATCTGTCTTCTTGTGTATTTGAGAATTAATTCCATGGCTGGTGTTAAAATACAATGCTTTTCTTGTTATTCTCTTCTGAAGTTCATAGCCCACATGGTGCAGAAAGGGGCGTAAAACTCCTCTCATTTAATTTCATTTCTGAAGTTCATAATGTAAATACCTGTATTTGTAGGAATAATGAAGGGAATGAAGAACCATATGCTGGTTTATGGAATTATGGTGATTCTACCTGTAAGATGCCATGTAATTGTGTAAGGTAAGCATTGAGGTATTTTAGTTTATGAAGACTAAGATATCACTAATCATGCCACAATACAATACAATGCATTTTGGAATGAGAGGTATTGTCAGTATCGCAATATGATATGAGCCTTGTGTCTTGTTGTATTGCGATACATCTATTCATAGATGGCAGCACTATTTATGACAGATTTGGATAAAGATGTGTGTTAAATAGACAATGATATACATCAAGATTTCAAACTTAACAATACTCTCTTTAGTAGTAAACTTCAAATATTATTTTACTTATTTGTTACTTGATATTTCATTTTTTAGGCACAGAAAAATGAAGGCAGGCCAAGGAAAGACTTCATCAGGAAAACATGCAAAAAGTGAAAAACAAGAAAAATTGGAAAGACAATTATCGCGTCATGGACGAAATGTGACTCCATTTCATAGACGATCTTTAGTAACAGACGATATGTTACAGTTTGATATGAATATTATGCTGACTCAACCCCAAAATAACTCGAACAATAATTTCTGTGGTTCTGGAGGTAATAACAACATGCCTTCAGGACAGAGTAACCTTAATGACTCTAACATAGACGATCCCTCTTCCCCACCCTCCCCTTTAGATGAACCTCAACCCTTAGTGAACTCTAATATGGAGCCTCCAATGCCAACGTTAAGTCCGCACCCACCACCAAAAATAAACGGTGAAAAAGACTACGGTGTGAAATCATCCAATGTGTCTGACATATCTAACGGTGTCTGTGGACCCAATGGGGAATTTTTCCCAAAACAAGAGGAACCACCACTCTCAGGACTAAAAGTGGAATCATGTGACAATTCGTTTAATTGGACTCAAAGTGAAGCCAAACGTGAAAGTGTCAATGTGTGGTTACAATCTCAACAGAAACAAGTAGAAATTCTTGGATTGAAACGACCGCCATTACTCCCAACGTTTGAGGGGGATAAAAGTCAAGAAGATCTAGTCACAGATTCTCTTTATAATTTAGATCCATTAAATGCTTGGTAAGTGATCAATTTTCACACTCGTATTTATTAAACCAGTTCAGTTCAGACTGAAAATAGTGATTAGCTTTAATAGGAAAAAAAAAACATGATGTTACAGACTGCAATAGAAGATCCATCAAAATTTACGAAACAAATTGACATTGGTTTCCTGACCATTTTCCTTATTTAGCACTGCATGGTGTTGACTGTTTTCTTTCATTTATGTTGTCTAATGAAAAGTGTAAACTAACTGGCTTTATGCTGCATTGCAGTAAAACTAACTCTCATCTGATTCTTTATAATTATCTCTTATTTCAGGATCGAATTACCTATAAAGAAATCTCGTATCGATTGTTCTTCATCACCATGTCATCATCCTGACTTGAAATCACCAACATCACATTCCGACGTATTTAAAGTACCCACCCCCTCCCCACCTGTACCAGATCCTTACGAATTCTCTGATGAGGCTTCCTTTAATCCCAACACCTTAAAAAGTACCAGGAAAAGTCGAGATGAAATGATTCCAAGACAGTCTCCTTTTAACAAAATGGTAAGTTGTAGTTAACATGCCCTTTTGACTTTTCTCATTCTGGCGTTATTTAACTTATATGTTCACTGCAAACTTCATGGTATTGATCTTTTGGCAGATTATATCCATTTGGCAGTGGAAAAGCTCAGCCAGTAGCCCAATTGATCAATTCTGATGTGACAACCAGTGCCTTTGATTGACTTGGTGCCTGCTTTCAACTTTCACCTATTTATTGCTGAATCAACTTGAAAAATTATGAGAGACTGGACTTGTTCAACATTTTTTCAAGCAGCATACAATCATATAATAGATATCTCAAGTTACATATATCTACTTGCCACTCAGCCTTACCCTTGTTAAAATTACAGTGTTTTAATGATTTTTATATTTTCATATTTTCCAGGAGGATGATTCTGGTCAAACAGGTAAGCAGAAATCATACAAATACTTGTTGGCAATGTTGGAAAGCATATTACATTTTCAGACCTTCCAACAAATGTTCTTTGATTAAAAGGTTTAGAAAAGTAGGACCTAAACCTCATATCTTTTGATGTGTTTTTCTGTCATTATCTGAAAGTTTGTTTTTTTTCCAACATCAGTCATCAGATTGTGAAATTGTAATTTGTGGCATTATGATTTTCATAAGTAGATTACATAATATAGGTTCCTTCTCTATATGAATATAGTATTACTGTTTCAGATGCTACAATGTCAATGTCTTTTATTTCAGATATATCTCCCTTTGGTTCCCCACCAACACCAAACAGTAATTTAATGCGTACAGCTGATTTAGCAGTGAAGAGTTCGGATCTTGATCACATGTTTGATTCAGACGATTCATCAGATCGGGATGATGCTGGGGTTAGTGTTCATGCCCTCATAAACTTTGATGATGACTTCGTGAGTGAGACCAAATTTTACATCCATTATTGTAACTTCTTGCTACCATTTGATAATGCGTTGATTTCTGTTACTAACTAATTTAGTATGGATGTTGTATGAATCTTTTTTTATTTCATGATTTTATTCTTAGAGTAGATAATTTTCAAGAGCTCAACCAATTTATTTACTTGTTTTGTTACTTGTATACAATTAGAAGATTCAAAATTATTAGTTAAAGTATGCTTATTCACTTATGTTATGCTTTAGAGTCTTTCTATATCAGACTTTTCTCACCCATGTCTAAAAAGCTTGTTTTGATTTTAGAAAAAGTGTTAAAATAACTTGGTTAAGCTTTTGAACTATGTTAAACATCAGTCTTTGTCTTGTCTTGTCTTGTATCTTTGTTTTCATTTTCTGTTGTATAAAAACATTTTCTAAACTCCTTCTGAGATTCTTTACTGATTTTTCTCTTTGAATTTATTTAAAAAAAAATAATAGGGAAACATTAAAACTCAAGAAAAAGAATCTTCATGATTGAAACTGTTTTTACTTCAATGTGTGTAGTTAATCATTTCTGTCCTGTTTTCCTTACTGTATATCTTCATAAATCATAACTTTCCCTCTATAGTATAAGAAAGAATGGCTTGCGGCTTGAATAGAATACTTTTAATTCAATGATTTTTCTGGTTGGACATTCCTTTCTTAGAGAATTTCAATATTCATTTGTTTTCGTTCAGAATCATTTATCTTTTGACTACAGCCCATAGCCATTTTTTCTCATATCTCTCTTTCATAACTAACAGAACCTCAATTCTTTTCATTTCTTACTCTTCTATACATAATTCTACATTTCAACATCGATATCAATTTGTGTAAATGTTATTTCATCCATTTTGTGATCATGTCATTGTTTTTGCATCAATTTTCTGTGTCTGTCATATTTATGTTATAAAGTTCTGTTGAATTTTTGTTTTTAAAATTTATGTTTTGAATTTGTAGATGTGTGATACCAATACAGCCAAAAGACTTGAAGAAGATATTAAAAGTAGAACATGTCCTGGCAATATTGGTGAGTTTTTCTTTCCATACAAGAGTAATAACTATTTTCAACCCAAAAGTATGTATACAAGTAGGATACAACAGTTAGCAACAATGTTGAAATAGCTCTTTATAGATTTGAGTTTGGATTTACTAATTGGTTTTATTGGTGAAGTCTAAGATGACTTGATGTTGCTCCTGTCTCTGTGGAATATTTCAGTCAAAACATACCATGAACTTTATGAAATACCAATTTCATCAACAATTACGTCTCCTTGCGATTATGTTTAATGAAATGGCATGGCTCAAATCTATTTTATGTATTATATTTCAGCACCATCTGAATTAGCTCGTATGTTTCCAACCCCTCCATCTCAAGAACCTAACAAAGCTTTATCACCTGAAGCTGATGTCCAACATGATAGTCATATAACATTACCATCAGATATAGTTTTTTATCGCTCTAAAGTCTCAACAGTATTTACTGTTCCTGAGGACATCTCAAGGGTAAGATTTTTATTCGATAAACACACTACTCATACTTTTACTATTTACATGACTGACAGAATCAGCTTGAATGATAAAGAAATATGATCTATTAATTTGACAGACTTTCACATGCAGAAACAACAGCCACTTAATGACAATAAATAAACAGTTAGCCTTCCAGATATTCTAGACTTACCATCATTATAACAAACTCATTCTTGATTTGAATATCCTTTATTTACAGCAGGATGTTTTCAAACCACCAAAGACAGCCAAATTTGTTAGTGCTCCAAAATATAGTCCTATAGAACTGCCAAGTCGCCAACTATCACCTATAAATATCTTATCACACCCAGGCTATAAACCATCTTGGCAATATCCCATGTCTGTATTACCTATCGAAAAACAACAACCTGTTATAAGGTAACACATATTTTCTAATACATTTAATATTTTCTTTGAAATATAAAAGAAGTCATACTTCATTTTATAAAAGAAGTGAAACTAAAAGTTTCAAGCTAACTATTGATATTCAGTTTGAAGGATAATGTTTGATTTGGATTTGAATTTAAAGCAAAGTTGATATAGATCAGTAAAGAAGAATATTCTGTGTATTCTTCAAGGGCTAGATTTCAGACGACATCTTACTTTGAAGTTGCCACCTTTTAAAGTGTTGCAAATCAGTTAATGTTATTACAAGATTGATGGAAGGATATGCAATTTAAAGAAATTTACCAGATAATCCATGGTATTTATGCTATTTTAGGTTAATGGTTTTGTTTAAAAATTATAAATCGTGCCATGGAAATATTTTAATTTCAAAACTTTATTTTTTCAGTAGTTACATAAATCTACCGTCCATTGAAAATGTGTCAAGTTGTTTATCACGGACTATTCCATCTCCGGCAACTTTCACAAACATTAACAGTAATCAACAACGGACACCCATGAGTTACGAACTTCAATCACCAGCTTCCAATGCTTCATCATATCTCAATAAAACATTAAACTCTGTTGATAATCAACCTACAAATCATCAAATACCAGAAGTTCATAGTTTATTAGTCAACGTGTTGTTATCAGACTCCTTATTAAACCTTTATAAAGATCACAACTTTGATAGTTGTAATATCTGTGTGTGTAATTTTGATATTAAAGGGGCAGACGTTGGACCCTATTTACCCGACATGGGCAATTCGGAATCGGGGTATAATTGTATGTGTGGTTTTAGTGCTGTTGTTAATAGAAAATATGGCTATCATTCAGGATTATTCTATGAGGATGAAGTTGATATTACAGGAATACGTGAAAGTCGTTTTGATAAACGGAAACATTCGTTATTAGATATTGACTATGATAACGGCGTTGCTATTAGTGATAAGGAAGAAGAGGATATACCTCCGAGTATTTTGAAACTATTAATAGAACAGTTTACTGTGCCGTTTTTAACAAATGTGGCAGAACAACGTCTAGCTAAATTAAACATGATTACTTCAACAACAGCTCTCAATAACTCTGTGGATGTCCTGCAACTCAAAGGTATAGTTATTTTTATTCTTTTACACTGTCTATATCCCAGGGCTGTTGTTTGTTAGTAGTAATATCTCTATGGAAGAATGGGAATAAATGATTTATATAATGTAAAAGGCTGCAATTTGCCTGTCAGAGTAAACTTTCTTATTCCTCTAATTCATAGTTCTGATGGGAAAATAAACCGAGGCCCTGTGTGCTACAGGCTGTGAACATTAAGGATTCCTCAACAGTTGGCATTGTCCATCTTCATTAGCCCAATTAGGTGCAGAAAAGGTTGGTTGGTGTAGGTTGTTTCTATATTCATAAAAACAAAATTTTTTTGTAATGTAAGCTTATATAAGTAACTTGTAATTTCAGACGGCAATGAAGTCAGTTATAATGCATTAGAACAAGGGAGACAAGCCATGGAGAATACTTCACCTACTAAACTAGATGATCCTTCCATGAGGATGACCTGTTTACATAAATGGCCTTTCTTGAGAGGTAGGTTGTGGTCTTTCTGTCATAGCTCAAAGGATTATTATTGTTTACGAAGGTGTCAGTGCAACACTTTCTTTCCAACTGGAATTGTTTTGTAAATATATGCTAAGTAAATATCACACTGGCTCACATTTGTCATTTAAGAATAGAAACAAGAACTTTACTAAGAACAGAAATCAGATAATTTAATAGTAGCAAGAGTCACTTGGGTATTACTGGTTCCGTGTGTTATTATAAACATATTTCTTGATATTGAAATGTCTTGTATTTTTAGGTGCAAATCGTATTCCAGTCAGCTCTCAAGATATTGTTAACTTACATAAATCACTCCAACCTATCTTACAAGATGCTATTCAAAATAAACGTGTCACAAGAATGTGGGAACATTCATATAAATTACAAGGCCCATTAACTTGGAAAGATTTTCATCAACTTGCTGGTAGAGGTAAGGATTCTTCCATTTTTTTTATAGAAAGTTACTTATTTTCTCAAGGCTTCTTCTCTAATTGTTTAGAAAATGTGGCTTTGATTAAACAGAAACAAAGATTTTTTTGATTAAGATAACAAGAAAATAATTAAATAATGAAAATGCGAATACTATTCATTGTGCTCACAAGCATAATTAATTTCTTTCCATGGTTAAATTTCGACCGATCTTTTAAACCTTTGTCATCACCAATTAAATGAGTCAGATCTTTAGTGAAGGTTGGGTTTGACCTTCTAGATTATATTCCTAATAATGGACTAGTATGGAACTTTAAAAAGCATAAATGCCCACATAATATTTACTTTTTGAATGAATTACTGAGTATATAAAATGATCATTGTTATATTTGTAGGATCTGATGAGAATTGTGAGCCCCAACCAATACCTTATTTCTTAGTGGGTAATGATGCAGACTGGCTAACTGTCTCTCCTTACAGTCTTAGATATTGGGTATGTCTTGTTTTGATTGTATATTTTCATCTTGAAGCAGGCTGATATTCTTGAATTTTCCCTAAAAGATGTTTTGAAAAATAGATGACTGATGCAACAGTCTATTTCATGTAACTTTGCTTTTTCAGAAATTTACTTCGAATAAGAAATTAAATTTTGGTAAAAAAAGATAATTCCTGCAAGAATTCCTCTTGTATCAAAATATCATATAATTGTCTATTTTTCAGGATAAACAAGTTGTGGAACCATTCGCTAAAGCCAGAGATGTAGCCTATCTTGTGGTAGCACCAGAAAATGATTATATCCTAACCAATGTACGAGATTTCTTTAAAGAATTGAGTACAGTATATAAGTTATGTCGACTGGGGAAACACAATCCTATATCTTCTAAAATTAGAGATGGTATTATGAGAGTCGGTAAATCGAACGCCCAGAAACTAGCTGAAGAATCCGTTGATGATTGGTTCAAAAATATTGGTAAGTTGGTATTTGTGAACGCTCTTCATGTTTTTTTAATATACTAAATTACAATACACTTGACATTGACCATAACAATATGGAGTGCCAGTATTTTTGTTTGATGTCATATGATATATGTATATAAGTATCCTCAGTTGATATACACACATGTAAGCTATGTCAAATTGGAATGGAATATGCCTTTGGGAGACAAAAAGAGGGGGTTGTAATAGATAATTGAAGGAGTCCTCACAACAATACAGTTGCTATGTTGCTTTCACAGCAAGTGCCAAATAACCTTGAATATGATTTGATTTGATTTGATAGAAATCGTATTTATTTTATAGGTGATTCTCAAGTAGCTGAGAAGTTAAGGTTATATGCTAGAGTGTGTCGACATCTGCTAGGACCATATCTTAAACAGTTACCAGTAGATGGTTCCTTGTTTGAAGGTTCATCTGGTCCTAAGTCACAGTTTAAAACACCAGAACCAGCTTCAACTCATCCACCAACACCTGAAAATCCTGGTTCCAATAATCCTGATGATAAAGGTAATCTTTGTTTCATCATTGATAAAGGCTTGCCTATTTTAAAAGCAATTGGATATTGCAATAGTGATAGATGTTAATTATTGAAGTATGTTCGCGTCTTACTTGATTCCAATGCAATTTATCTCACAATTTGTTTTTTGCTTCATGTAAGGCATTATGGCCTCTGAATTTGATAACTTGAATCATTAGTAATATTTTAGCGAATGAAAGTGACCATGCATTCTTAATTATGTATATTAACTTAGTGTCTGTATAATTGTAGAATCGGGTAATTCTGAGAATTCAAGCAATGAGAAAGCAGAACGTTGTGATACAGAGACAGATGAGAACAATCTACCAGCTATAGTTATCTATATGATAGAACCATTCTCATATGCTAATGATTGGGAAGACCTGAATAGATTAACTATGATTGGATTGTTACGATGTTTTCAACAGATGATACAAATATTACCTGAAAATATTCAGAATAACATCTCCTTACAGGTATAAACTCCTTGTATATCATTTTCTACGGTAGAAATTTGGTTGAAAAATTAGTATATGGTGTTGATAGAAGAATTGAATCATAGGGAAATGGTCGTCAAAATATTGCATAAGGGTAAATAACCTTGTGGAAGTGTCAATTTGGTTAAATCTGTTGCAAATTAATGAATAGCGTTTTAATTAATTGACATTGAGATCTGTCAGCTGATAAAGCAAATATCTATTGTTATTTAGAAGAATTTAAATTCTCTTATTCTTTATATATCCGCTTCACCTCTTATCACAATATATTCTAGAATATGACCAAGATTATTAAACGCTACTTTTACACAAAATTGATATTATCAAACGAATTTGCTTTCAGATTGTTCCATTAAAGACTATAACAGGACACAAAGAAAATAGAAATCAGTTTCAAGCTCTGAAATCCATGGCGTTCTCTGTGTTTACAACTTGTCGATGGAATTTATCACATACTATAATGGGAAGATCTCTCACTGGCTTTGGTCCTGCTGCAGCTGCTCAGTTATTACAGAAACGAAAAGAGGTACTGTATTTTGCTTTGATTAATCAATACTGTTATCTTGAAATTGACAAAGGGTAAAATTCATGATATAGTTCAAAAACATTTCCTGTGATCTTGGCAGGATTGCTGTCTTCTGCTGTAATGCTAATATGCTTACTATGTAAAAAAAAAAAAAATGAGCTAACATTATCTGTACAAGCAAAATTAAACCTAGACTAGTTCAGGAAGAGATATGACTCCTGTTCTATTGCTATGTGTTATATTGAATGGTATTTCTAGTGAGCTCTGTATCAAATAGACAAGCTTGTAGTTGAGAGTTGTATACTTTACAATTGTGAATATAGTGTGCACCCCTTCTTACCATTGGTCATCTTGAAAATCTGCCATTCTCGTGCACACCCGAAAAAATAATCAAGTCTCGTGTACCCAAACCTTTGTGTCTTCCAGACCGAGAATAAATGTCAGCAGTTATATACACCTCCATTTATCTTGGCACCGTTAAAAGACAAACAGGCACAGCTGGCTGAAAGTTGTGGTGGAAAAACAGAGAAAGGCAATGTTTTATTCTGTGGCTATTGTCTCTCTGAAGATCAAAGATGGCTGCTCGCAGTGGTAACTGATGAGCGTGGTGAACTTATGGAAACATGTGTTGTGAATATTGAAATTCCTAATAGAAATAGACGCAAGAAAGCTTCGGCTAGAAGAATTGGACTACGTAAATTGTGGGATTTTCTTGTTGGAATTGTGTCCATGTCTAGGATGGCTGCTCGAATTGTTATAGGACGATTTGGAAGAATTGGACATGGTGAATTAAAGGGTAAGCAAATCCAACTTCAGCTTTAATCTTTGAATTATATCTTACTTAAATTACATGGTTGTTTCACAAGTAATGCATTGTCTTTGAGAAATTTTTTTTTGCTTTCTATTCATCAAAAAAGAAACTTGCTTTTATGAATTTATGTGGTTATTGATTTTATTTACAGGTTGGTCTGGGTTACTAAGTAAGAAGAATTTACTTCATGTTAGTCATAAATTAAAGGATATGTGTGGTCAATGTGAGGTGTTAAATAGTGGTGCTGTCCCTAGCATACTTAGTGCTTGTCTTGTGTCATTGGAACCACATTCCAGTTTTCAAATCATGGCTGATGCAATGAAGGCAGAAGAGAAAATGAGCAGTAATTGTCCTCTACAGACTCCCAGAGATGCATCAGCTACTCATATACTGGTCTTTCCAATCTCTGCCACAGCACAGGTCAGTTTTTCTTAGATTCTATTCTCAATTCTCAATTGTAATGATTGCTTTATGCTGTGTTAGATTTGAATCATCCTTTGTTCTCTGATGAGATGAGTTGGCAAAATGTCTAACTTATTTGAAACTTGTAGAAAAGTAGGTGTAAAAGACTTGAAGGTCACAGATAATGGTTCATTGTATTTTTTGATGGCCTTTTTATAGATGAATATTTCCCCTATTGTCTTCATTAGTTCGATAAGGCACAGATTTCATCCCATTATTTTCCTTGTCAAAGTCTATTTGATCAGAAATCTAACATGTTATTTGTGTTTTTCAGGCCAATTCAATGCCACTCCAACCTGAAGGTCAGATCCTAGATTTTAACAACACTCAGTTAGATATTAATGATGATGCCTTATTTGGAGGATTAAAAGATGAAGATTTAGGAACAATGGATCAAGGCATGGATTTATTTGATGTGTTTAATATGGATAACATGGATTATAATGGCGTACCTGGAACATCACCACCTGGATCGCCATCTGGTGGTGAACATGGTCGACAGAACTCACGATCTAATGGTCCTTGTGCAGTAAGTTAGAAATTATTCTAAAAAATTTCTGATCTTCCAAATAATTCCTACAGGCTACATTTCCTAAGAAAATATTCGAGACATTTCAAGAGTTCTAATCAGACATGACCGGCAAACATAGTTCAGCCAACAGTTACAAAATAACTTGTAATCTTTCAATTATTGATCTCTTATCTCATCTGCAGTGCTGGAAAAAAATAACTCCAAGGTTGCAAATAAACTCTGATACATTTTACAAACTATTAAGTTGATAGAGAAGGAGTTGAGGGACACCGAATACACATGCGTCTTCAAGTCTTAAATGTTTAAAGAGATTTGTCTAATAATATATATAATATTTTTACAGGGTAACAGTGGTGGTCAACAAGCTGATGCGCAAGAAGATATCAATCTGCTACAACAACCCTTAGCTATGGGATATTATGTCTCTACAGCCAGACCAGGACCTATGCCTAAATGGTTTTGGTCCAGTCGACCTGAAAATGCTCATGTTTGTCCAAACACCTTCAAGGTAATAATTTCGCTGAAAATATCAGTTTTTCCCATGAATTTCACAAATATATTATTACTTCTTTTCAAAGTGTTTCAAGCCACATTTAGCCACTACTTTCAATTGACTAGAGATCGCCTTGTCTACATGTGTTTTGAATATGAAGTCCTCATCAGGATATTGGACATTTGGACATGCTTAACTTTCCAACATGAAGACAATTAAACAATTAGATGATGTAGACACAGAGTTGCTCAAGAAAGTTTGTAAGTAAAAGGTCTGATAAATCATGGTTGCCTTGGGCAGAAATGTTTCATCAACAAATAAGAAGAATTAATTTAATTATATTTATATTCTGGTATTTCAGGCTGCCTTACATGTCCATTGTTCATCAAGTCATGATGATTTTTATAATCATTCCCATACAGTAGACAGAAATACACACCCTTTAGATTCTCATCTCACCTGTGATGTTCTTAGGTAAGTTTTCATGTATTGTTCTTTTGGATATAAGCACTGACAATGTAAAAATGGAATCTCTTCTTGGCATCTAGTGTCATGATTAAGATGTCTTTTCATAAGGCGTTCATGATATCAGCAGTAACTGTACATAAGATTGCTTTCATTTAAGAATTGCCTGTCAACAGTGTTAATTTCCATGGTGATTCTTGTTTTAATTGAAGAAGAACTGTATTTCTTGTTTAATAGATAGATGAAGTTAAGCCTTTCTCACGTGACAAAGAATTACAATTAATTTTAGTTCAGTCAGCTTTCAAAGTTACTAACTCAGTACATATTTTTTTACTTGTCACACTTCAGTAGTGACAATAGATCAGTTGTCTGAAGATTGCTTAGTGTGAAACTCTGAGAAACAACATGTTTCAGGTTCTGTTTTAATATTTTCAGATTTGTATTAGAGAATTACAATGCTTTATCGTGGTTGACGTATGATGTGAGTAAAAATGACAGAAGATCCTGTTTACCAATACATCTGGATATGTTGATGCAGATGTATCATGCAATGAGTGCTTTCATTTAGTTTACAAATGGTGGATAAAGGTGCTAATTCATTTCCATAGGAACACATGGTGCAATAAACAATTTAAAATACTGAAACTCAGGGAGGCTTTCATTTGTTTTTTGTTGAATTTTGATAGAATATGATCATCAAGACTGTCATTGTACAGATATGGACATTAATCATATGTTTCAAGTTTCCTGAACGCTGGGGAAACGACATATTTATGGTTTTCAGAGGCTGTCTGTGTACTGTTTCTTGAATAACTTATAAGAGAGTAAAGCTGTACCATTTATAAAAGACATTTATAATTGTCAATTATTTCAATTTGGGGGAAACAGGAATATTGTTGAATTGTGTAAATTGTGTTGACTCTTAACTGTTTTCTCTATACATGTACTTTGATCTCAGTAGGCCCTAAATATTTAAACTATACTGTCCTTCTTAAAACTCTTAACCATTTTTATACTGAACTCAAGTGTCAATAAAGACCCTAGGCCAATATATCACAAATTCTTAAATTTTGTGAGGTATTGAAATTATTGTCTAAAATTTATGTAAGTCAATCAGATGAGCAAAATGAGGCCTTGTTTTCAATTTTCTTAAAATTGGCTCATGGTTAGTAATGATTTTCATGCGTTGCTTGTTTGCTGAGCTTTTATTTGACTCTAGCAGCTGTCCTGATACGTGATATCTATTTTTTTTTCTAAACTCTATAATCAAAAATATTTTACAAAAATCAACCTGGATCGATAAAAACTTAGAAGTTTTTAGAAAATTCTACAATGTCAAGAAAATGATAAATTCTGACTTCCCTTTATGAGTAGATTATGTTCTTTACTTCAGTCATAACTATTTTTTTTATATATATCAAGCAAGTGTTAAGTAGATCAGTTCCCCAAATATGTTAATTTCTATGAAATTATTTTTTTCGTCTGCAAATGTATATCTGCTTCTATTTAATTATTTATCCTTTTATAATTTTATATTTTAAGATTTATTTATGATGAATTGTTTGACAAGTTCATTTGGAGAATTTTACTGTCTGCTTTTCAAACTTTCGTGCTTTGACTATGCTTTTACCAGAACAAAATAACTTTCACTTAAATTGTTATCCTCATTAACTTGTCTGATAGTAGTCGCACTTGATATGATACTTTTCATTGGTTAAATAATTTCAAGATCTCGTTAAGAATCCAATCAAATTTGACTCTCTCATCAACAGTTATGTGTCCAATGAATCTACAACTAATTAACTTGTAATGAGCAAGCAAACAATGATTGTTATGACCATTCATTGTGGTAAGAATCAATTATTTATGCATAAAGGGTTAACCAATGTGATCAATATTCAACCTCAAGTCATTTATTGTCATAATTCTTAAGGTTAGGCTTTGTCAAGTCAAAGTAAATATTAGAAATGATATTAATGAAAATGAATGTATAACGACTGGTTGTATGACAGATATTCTCTAAAACAAAGGGCAAATATAAATGATATTTTTTCAAGAACTTTTTTTACAATGATATTAAATTCATGTGAACAATTCATTATCAACACATATAGAACGCATAGAGAGCATGTCAACTAACAAAGTCAATGTGTACAATTTTTCGCACACAATATTTCCATACTTAACCTGGAATTTTACAATAGGGCACATCATTTCTACCTAAACAATCAAATTTGATGCGTACATTTTAAAACCATGGTACTATCCTAGTTTCCCCTTTAAGTTATCTTTGAGGGTTCGGTATCCTGGCTTCTTAGCATCAAGGGAAAATTTCAACTCAAAATTTTAATTCAAAAACTAAATTTGTATAGTGATATTCTACATCATTTTGAGATCATTTTGTAGATAAATTTTGATATGAAATAAAACTTTTTCTATATTTTATTTTAAGTACGTAATTTAAGTCAGTCCAACCAAGTCAAATCATTTATGTATCTAATTTATAAAAAACGTATTTTTGTCATAACATCATGTTCATTTATCATTTTGTAAAGCTCAAATTGTAATATTTTTCATTTAAAATCATGTGAATTGTTTAAGAAGAATCTATATTGATAAAATGATTGTATATGAATGTTATTTATGTATATAAAGGGGAATATGGTTGTATATAATAAGTATGTATATCATACATTATGATATCTATATGGTTCAAACTGTTGAATTGTGTACAAAATAAATGTTATATACAGTATTAGGCAGTAGTCAACTCACAATATAAATTGGGTCTTCATTCAATTCATTGTCTATACCTTGAAAAGAAATGATCTGCTCAAATGATAATAAGATACAGGACTACTTCGATTGTCTCAGAAATTGATCATTTTCATCTTTTTATTGAAATAACAATTACAAAGCATTAAATCAGTATTTCTGTATCCAGATCTTTTATTGTTGGCCCTTATATTAGTATTATTTCGCAATATATATTTGCAAATACATGTACTACTGACCAGAGTGGAAGAATTGAAATGATTATAACTGGAAGCAGTAGACAACCAATCAGATGAAGGTGTCAACTTTCTTTCAAGCATCTTTCATAGAATATATTGCTGGAGATTTTCATCATCCTCAGGCATATAACAATGAGTTGAATTTAGACCCCAATTGAAAACTGAAACAATACCTCTTCAATGTTATCAAATGATTGATAAAAAAAAACTTTGTTAGTCTTAATGCCTCAGTGTAAATTTTAATATTCCTCAAATAATTTTTGTCTGTTATTACAATGTAATGTATATGTAGCTATTTATACCATTCTAAGCACAGGAGATGCAATGTTGTACATATTAATACATGACTTGCAAATACCATTGTATGTTTACCAAATTTCAAACAAATTAATTGTAAGTAAAATAAAAATTTGAATTATAAGTTATTTTTGTAGCTAGTAAATACTATACAAAAAACTGGCTATGTAAAATAAATATTATCAAAGTGATTTCAAATTTTCCCTTCTAATACAAGATTTCTCAGCCCTAAAAGCATTTGATCACAAGAAAAATGTGTGAAAACGACCATGGCATACAATGAAGGAATTACTATTGTTACAGCAGTCTAGTCAACAGATATGCATAGGCTGTCGTAACTATAGAAAATTTATTTCAAATTAAGGCAAAATACAGGATGTTTAGTGCAAGGTAGGGACAGCCATATCTTGCCTTGAGTGCAGCTTCTTTTAGGGCTTTTGTTAAGGGGTTGAACTTATCGGTCGTCGGGGATAATTGCTTTGATTATATTTTTAGTGAATGATAGCAAGGTTCTTGTAATGAATTATTTAGTTTTAAAGAGTAAGGGGAGGTAACTCATTTTAATAACTAAAAAGGAGATTGAAGAGTTCCAAAAGCGGAGTCAGTTCGTTGAATAGACGCTGATCCAACATTATTTATTTATTTTAATCCGAAGCCATCACAGTTAAAACAGTGGATTTCGACTAGCAATTTAGGACTAGAGTGACTATCAATAATTCCAAAATGTCTATCGGTGTACCAATTAAAGTTTTGCACGAAGCAGAAGGACATATTGTGACTTGTGAAACAACAACCGGCGAAGTATACAGAGGGAAATTGATCGAGGCTGAAGACAATATGAATTGCCAAATGCAAAACATAACTGTGACTTATCGTGATGGACGAGTAGCTCAGTTAGAAAATGTATACATTCGAGGCAGCAAAATCAGATTTCTTATTTTACCGGATATGTTAAAAAATGCGCCCATGTTTAAAAAAGTTAGCGGAAAAGGCACCGGTGGTGGGGCGGCCGGAAGAGGCAAATCCGCCATATTACGAGCACAAGGTAAACAAAGAGTTCTCTTTTTGCTTTTCAATGAATTTTGCAAGAAATTATATGTATGTCAATGACACACTAATTATACCATGATCTGATATACCGGTATAGACAGATCAGGATCAGCAACCCAAATAAATGTAGTGGAATAATAGATCTAATTCATATTTTGCCATTGCCTATTTGTTGGTGATATTGTCAATACAATGAATATACTTGTTGCAATCAGTATATCCAGGTATTAAATCATGTTTTCTTTCCATTTCAGCTGCCAGAGGTAGGGGTAGAGCACAGCCAGGACGGGGAAATGTGTTTCAAAAAAGACGCTGAGTTATGTAAATGGACAGGAGCTGTGAAAATACTTTTACTGTGTAAATATTTTTAAAAGTCTGAGAGGCAATGAAAAGTGATAAACAAGCAATATCAAGTTCTTGCTATTATTGTTAATGTCTAAAGTGGCAAAGATCAGTGGTCCAAATGCTTTCAGGAATTAAGGCGTCTAAAAAGAAATAATATTGCTATATAAACATAAGATTTCAATCAGTGTGTAGTATCCTGGATTGTGATTTGAAGAGCATCTTTTATTGAATACCACACTAAAAGAGAAATCTTTCTTTGTAACCAATTGTGGACTGACATTTTAGCTATTTTCTCAACTGAAATTTGTCCTCATTTTATTCCTTGTGTTTTGATTAATTGGTCATTATGATAAACTTAACTACCTTATCAAGATTTGAGCAATGTAATGAAAATATATGACTACACTGTTGACAAACTATGCCATGTGTTTGAGATAAAAGTTTGTACTTGTAAGAAAGAAATCATGCCATTTTTCATTTTGTAAATTATCAAATCTTTCATAAATAAAAAAGAAAAGATTACATAAAATAGTGGTGTTTTTTGTATATAGACATTTTGTTGTCCATGTCGATGCTATCACATTTTTCAAAGAATCAAAAACCAGTTTCTAAAGAAACAGTAGCACTTTGAAAAAGTTTTTAAGGTCTACTATACTTGTGAAATATCAATGAAATGATGTGATATTATATCAATCTTATCAATGTGATAATGACTTGAAAAATGTCTAGTATTTCAACGAGACATAACATGAAACAGCAAATAATTACCAACTGGAACTATGACCAAAATTTAAAAAAAAATTATTCAAAATTAATTTTCATTACCTATTTTTCAAAGAGATAATTGTTTATAGATCCCAAACATCTTACAACAGCAATTAAGCCAAAGTTCAATATGATGCCCTAGTCCCACTCGTAAAGGGCTGACTAATTCAATTATGTGTGGTGTGATTGCGGAAGACAGAACTACTTTCAACTGGTTTGGGGGGCCAAATCCAAAGATCTATTTGGCCATTTTGTTGCTTATTTGAAGCCTAAGACAAATTTTTTTGCATTATTGATTGGAAGGTTAACACAAATTTATGTTTTATTGACATTTCATACACAGTGTTGATTATTAATGAGCTCTGTAAATTTCAATGTTACTGACATTGAATCTATGTTGTATGGTCATTTAATCAATTTGATACAATATCGTCGAATACATCGGTTTAATCTGCTATGTCGACAAATCATTTCAATACTATCCTTAGAACCTATCCGAGTTGGCCCAGGTCCTGCAAGAAAAAAAAGATAGAAATTGTCTGTGATGCAGGTCAGAGAAAACTAACTACATTTGTGTTTTGACATTTCATACACAGTGTTGATTATTTATGAGCTTTAATATTGTAAATTTCAATGTTACTGACATTGAATCTGTGTTGTATGGTTATTTAATCAAGTAGATACAAAATCGTCGAATACAACCGTTTAATCTTCTATGTCGGCAAGCTCGACAAATTCTGTCAATATTATTCATAGAACCTAACCCAGTTTCCCCAGGTCCTGGAAAAAAAAAAGATAGAATTTGTCGGTGATGCAGGTCAGAGAAAACTAACTACAGGATTAAAGGGATTGTAAATTAAATGAAATGAATGAAGTTTTACGTGCTACTTTTCTG